>NW_026779237.1:0-132000 GCF_030144855.1 Hypanus sabinus
AGCTGCCTCCGTTTCAATGCGAGAAGTATTGTACGAAAGACCGACGGGCTCAGGGAAGGGGTCATCCGCTGGCATTATGATATTGTAGACATTAGTGAGACGCCGTTGCAGGGCGGGCAGGAGGGTCAGCTCAACATTCCCGGTTTCGGTTGTATTAGTCGTGATGAAGCGGGAAGTATTCAAAATTGAGCGGTGGCTTTACTGGTCACGACATTCATTGACAAGCACGGAGAGAGGAGTTCATGTGCCGCTTTAACAAGGACGTTAATATGCAGGGAGTTGATTGTTGTGCAGTCAGAAGTGATTCAACTCAAGTGGTTTATCACAAAATTGTGGTTCTGTTCTCTTCCGTGATTTACGTTTACTGCTCTGCAGGAGCCTCTCGTGAAGCCTTCTTTTGTTCTTAATTAGATGTATAGAAGCCTTTGTACACCACGGTTCCTGTACCATTCCATCCTTTCCCTTTCTCATTGGAACGTACCTATGCAGAACTCTACGCAAATACGCCCTGAACATTTGCCACATTACTTCCGTTCAGTGCTGATGGAGTTCGATGGAGTTTCATACAGACAAGTGTGAGGTATTGCTCTTTGGAAGGTAAAACAAGTTAGAAAATACAAGGTAAATGGTAGGGCACTTAGGAGTACAGTAGAACAGAGGGATCCAGGAATGCAGATACAAAAGCGCCTAAATGTGGCATCTCATGTCGATAGGTTAGTAAAGAGAGCTTCTGGTACATTGGCCTTTACAAATCAATCTATTGAGTATCAGAGTTGGAATGTTATGCTGAGGCTGAATTTGGAATCCTCTGTGCAGTTTTGGTCACCGAATTACAGGAAGGATATTAATAAGGTTCATTGAGTGCAGAGAAGGTTTGTTTACAAGGATGTTGCCGGGACTTGAGTAACTGAGTTACAGAGAGAGTTTGGATAGGAGGTGCATCATACTTTGGAGCGCAGAAGAATTAGCGGAGATTTGATAGAGATGTATAAAATTATGATAGGTATAGATAGAGTGAATGCAAGCAGGCCTTTTTCCACTGAGTCTCAGGGAGAAGAAAAGCAGAAGGCATGGGTTAAGGGTGAAGGGTGAAAAGTTTAAAGGGAACATTAAGGATGGGGTGTCTTCTTCACACAAAGAGTAGTGGGAATGTGGAATGAGTTGCCAGATGAAGTGGTATATGCGGGCTCACCGTTAACATTTAATTAAAAACTTGGACTGCAACATAGATGAGAGGTGTATGGAGGGATACAGCACAGTTGATGATCAGTGGGTCTAGGCAGAAAAACAATGGTTCGGCACAGAGAAGAAGGGCCGTAAGGCCTGTTTCCATGCTGTAATGGTCCGTGGTTCTATCATTCTATTAGTCCCCCTCCAGTTCAGGTGCAACCCGTCCCGTCTGAACAGGTCCCACCTCTCCCTGGAACCATGCCCAATTATCCAGAAACACGAAGCGCTCCCTCCTGCACTAACTCCTTAGCCTCGTATTTAACTGCATTATCTTCCTATTTGTAGCCTCACCAGCACGTGGCACGGTTCGCAATACTGAGATTGCCACCCTGGAGGTCCTGTCCTTCAACTTTGCACCAAACTGCTGAAACTCTCTTTGCAGGACATCGTGCTCCTTCCTACTCTCTTCATTGTTCCCTACATGGTCAACGACATCTGGCCGCTCACCTTCCCTCTTGAGAATACTGAGAATACTGGAAATAAAAGGGTGTTAGAGGTTTATGCAGGGGATCATCTTTAATCTAGTAATTAAAATACCATTTGCCTCAAGGTAGTTATGAAAAAGGAGAGGTCCGGTGCTCGGCTTTGGATTCTAAATTGGAACAAGGCCAATTTTACCTTGGATCAGAATGGATCGGGACAGTGTGGATTTGGACATTTTTTTTTCCTCTGGCAATGGTGCACTTGGTAATTTAGATCCCAAGCGCAGTTTCATCTCAGTGTTCAAGTGAAATGCCTATGCTCTGAATAGTGGGAAGCGTTGATGGAGAGAGGGGCTTTGGTGTACAAGCCTGGGCTGCACACATTGTGAATGGTGAGGAGTGCCAAGGGACTGACACACGTCCCACTCGACACCGACACAGCCTCGCCGTGAAACCGACACGTCCTTCATTGTGACACCGGTAGTCCGACACACTCTGCATCATAATACTGACACACTCCTTTCAGTCTCCATTACCCTTACCCCTCCCGTCTCCTCACTAAATAACCTCTATATCCTCGTGAGTATGCCCACTCCGATATCCTTCCTCGTATCCTCGTATCCTTCCTCACCTCTCCTACACTCGGCCTCTTTCCGTCATCCCACACCTCCCCTATGTAATCATAAGGAACTGTGATGAGGGAGTGGGAAAGTTGTCACACCTCCCTCTTTCCGGCCGGATATCCATTTCCCAGTTCTGTATTACTCCACTGCTCTGTGTGGTCAGGCCGATCATGCGATTTCACCCCAACATCATCCATTGGCTGTAATCTCACCACCCCTTCCTGCAAAGCGCTCTGCACTCAATTCGGCCTCTGTTACCCGCACCCCATCCATGGAGCAGGGGGAAGGTTATCGACATCACAAAACAACTGAACCCAACAGCCTGTTTTGAGCCGTTGGGGTTTGAGCACCCCCCAGTGGTTGATATCGGACAGTGCATGATACGACTGTGTGGACAGAGATTCACTCTGTGCCTGACTCCAGATGTGTGTGATGGGGCTGCCTGTACTGAGCTTCAGTTCTTCTCTTACCCCGGGTGTGTGTTCGGAACGGTAAAGATGGAGATTCTCTTTGTGTCTGTACCCGGAAGCGTGTCATGCGATAATGTGGAATGAGATTCACCAGGGAACTGTGTGATTGGATGGCTCGGAGTGAGACCCCCCATCAGTGTCTGAGTGAGAGAGACAGGTGATTCCCGTGTCTCTAAGCAAAGAGAAGGAATCAGGTAAATGTCACTCACACGTCTCGGCGAATGGCCATTAAATATATCGAGAAGGGTTGAGAGAGAGAAAGCACGAAACTGTTGAGAGATTTGTTTTCGTTTCATTTATTGTTTCCATCTTCAGAATTGCACAGTTAGATTCGTAGGCAATGGCTGGCTGGAGCGTTGAATGATCCTCTCGCTGGACGTGGGACGGCAGGGAGACCTCCAGTGTCTCTGACGACTTCACCTGTCAGAAGTGCATCCGGATGCAGCTTCTAACACTCGGGGTGAAGGAGCTGGAACTGTAAGTGAATGAACTCAGGGCCATTCGGGAAGCAGAGGGGGTGATAAGAAGGGTATATTGGAAGAATTTAGACCCACCGTGTAGGACAGAGGAAACAGCGCGATAGTCAAGAAGCTGAAAGGGGTTAAGCAGCCAGGGCAGAAAATTCTTATGGCGAAATTCCTGGGCAATACGTGGATTGGGTAAAACTATTTTCTTGCAGAGGTATAGCTGGTAATTTGAAGCCCAAGCGCTATTTATCCTCAGTGCCCAAGAGAAAGGCCCAGACCGTCAATGGTGAGAAGTGTTGAAGGAGAGAGCGACTTGGGTGTGCACTGCTGGGATACACACATTGTGAATTGTGAGGAGAGCCGAGGAAACGAGCGACGGGAATTGTGACTTGGGTGTGCACTGCTGGGATACACACATTGTGAATGGTGAGGAGAGCCGAGGAAACGAGCGACGGGAATTGGGACTTGGGTGGACACTGCTGGGATACACACATTGTGAATGGTGAGGAGAGCCGAGGAAACGAGCGACGGGAATTGGGACTTGGGTGTACTCTGCTGGGATACACACATTGTGAATGGTGAGGAGAGCCGAGGAAACAAGCGACGGGAATTGGGACTTGGGTGGACACTGCTGGGATACACACATTGTGAATGGTGAGGAGAGCCGAGGAAACAAGCGACGGGAATTGGGACTTGGGTGTACTCAGCTGGGATACACACATTGTGAATGGTGAGGAGAGCCGAGGAAACGAGCGACGGTAATTGGGACAGAGTCTCCAGTTTCCGAGTCCACAAACTGGTTTCTTGTCGCCTCGTTACGGGAAGAGTGTAGGGGTTTTCGGAGAGAATGCAGAAGAACTTCACAGGGACGCTGCCTTGAACAGAGAGTCTAATCTATAAACAGATAGATCAGACAGACGGTGTGTTTCTCCCGATCGGCGGAGACTGAGGTGGGAGGAGATACAGGTCTATATCATTATGAGAGATGCAGGAAGACCAGACAGACGGTGTATTTCTATGGAGCGGTGACAGGCCGGAGTGTGTACAGGGACTGGAGGGAGATGGACATTGCGTCGGCAGAAAGGATTTCATTGGGCCTGTTGTTTTCTGTGATTTCCGTTCATTGCTTTTCAGTAGGGCGGGGAGAATTTGAAGTCGGAGAGAGGGAAGAGCAGGGGTGGATTAGATCAGGGAAAATGACGATAAACAAAGTCACGAAACCACTTTTTTTTTCTCCACAGACGACATGGGAAGTGAGCGGCCCGCACGGAGAGACGTATCTGACTCAAGCATATGGCTAATCTGCGTTTTAACAGCGACCCTCGTTATCACGGGTATCTGCTGGAGGATTCATGGTGAGTTTCACTCCGGTCGCAACGACCAAATGGCAGAGAATAAAAATGGCCACTTTAACATGACACATTCCCAACATATCTCAGAAACACCCTTTACTGTGATACCAAGACGCCCATCACTATGGTAGTGACGGGCCACTTATAATGTCTACGGCAATCGCTCACAGCGACCCCGACACAATCACCATCAACGTGATACCGATACACAACTGCCAACCATAGAACATTACAGCGTAGAAGCAGGCTTTTTGACATTTCTTGGCTGCGCTGACCCATTTTTACAGCCTAGTCCGACTGACCTGCAGCTAGACCATATCCCTGGATACCCCTCTCATCCATGTTCCAGTCGAAGATTTTCTTAAATGATAAAGGTAAATCTGTATTCACCACTTAAAATGGCGGCTTATTCCACACTCCCACTACTCTCTGTGTGAAGAAGCCCCCACTAATGTGTCCTTTAAACTTTTGCACTTCCCCCTTAACCCCTGTCCTTGTTTTTTCTTTTTACTCCCTTAAATTCAGTTGAAAAAACCTGCTTGCATTCACTCTATCTATACACAACGTAATTTTATACTCCTCTATCAAATCTCCCCTCATTCTTCACGCGCCATGGAATAAAGTCCTACCCTTCCTCTGTAACTCATTTTGACAAGTCTGGCAACATCCTTGTAAACCTTTTCCGCACTCTTTCAACCATATCAATATCCTCCCTCTAGGTAGGTGACCAAAACTAAACGGAACATTCAAATTCGGCCTCATTAATGTCTTATAAAACCTCGCCATAACATTCCAACTCTTATATTCAATAATTTGATTTATAAAGACCATCGTGCCGAAAGTTCTGCTTTACGACCCTATCTACCTGTGAAGCCACTTTTAGAAAATTATGTATCTGTATTCACAGATTCCTCTGATCTATTGCACTATTCAGTGTCCTACCATTTACCTTGCGTGTTCTACCTTGGTTTTTCCTTCCAAAGTACAATACCTCACACTTGTCTGCATTAAACTCCATCTTCCAATTGTCATCCCACTTTTCCAACTGCTCCAATTCCCTCTGCATGCTTTCAAAATCGTCATCACTGTCCACTACACCTCCAATCTTTGTATTATTTGCTGATCCAATTCCCCACATTATTGATATAGATAACAAATAGCAATGAACACAACACTGATCCCTGTGGCACACCACTAGTCACAGGCGAAGTACTCAGAGAAGCAATCCTCCACTACCACTCTCTGGCTTCTCCCATTGAGCCTACGTCTAATCCAATTTACTACCTCTCCATGTATACCTAGCGACCGAATCTTCCTAAATATCCTGCCTTGCGGGACCATGTCAAAGGCCTTACTGAAGTCCATGTAGTCAACATCCACTGCCTTCTTTTCATCTACATTCCTGTTATCCTCCTGAAAAACTTTAATTGATTTGTTAAACATAACCTACCACGCACAAAGCCATGTTGACTCTGCCTAGTAAGTTCCTGTCTGTAGTTCATATATCTTAGTACTCCTGCCAATAAGTTACCTACTACGGACGTCAAACATACCGGCCTATAATTTCCCGGATTTCATTTACAGTTTTTTTAAACAACGGAACAACATGAGCTACCCTCCAATCCTCCGGCACCTCACCCGTGGCTACCAACATTTTCAATGTATCTGCCAGGGCCCCAGAAATTTCAGTACTACTCTCCTTCAAGGTCCAAGGGAATACTCTGTCTGCTCATGGGAATTTATCTGCTCTGATTTGCTTCAAGACAGCAAGCACATCCTCCTCTTTAACTGTTGAGGTTTCGAGTCCTCACTACTTATTTACCTTATTTCCAGAGGCTCCTTGCAATTCCTTAGTAAATCCAGATGCTAAAAAAAAAACAAATAAAATCTCCCCCATTTCTTTTGGTTCCATACATAGCCGAATGCTCTGTTCTTTAAGAGGACCAATTTTATCCCTCAATTTTATACTCCTCAAGCACCTTTTTTGCTCCTGTCGTGATTTCTCGTGCCCCACAAAAGACTAGGAGACGCAGAAGATTCTTCAAGAAGTATTAAACTTTAATTTGCAAATGAAGGCTAAGACAGTCGGTGAGCTAGTCGCTGATTGCCCACCGATTCGTGGACATAGCATTTGTTATAGCAATCTCCTGGTTTACTTGCATTAGCATATCCAATCGGTCTATAGGTGCGTATCACAAGTACATCCGCCACTATTGTTTCTACCTATTGACTTAATCATGTTCTAATCTATATCTCTTAGCTTCCTCTTATTAACACATCATTGTCTTCTACGTTCTTAAGATTTCACTCTCCTACTAAAGAGGGTACATGCATAGCAAATAGCAAGTTCAAACTACATAAACTATATCAAAGCTGACTACATAGTTTTGGTTGCACAGCAAACAAGTTCATAGCAAAAAATCTCTCAACTACCTCTCATTAACACACCAGTGTCTTCTACATTCTTATGAATTCATTCTCTATCAAATAGAAAGTTCAAAGTTGACTACATAGTTTTGGTTACACAGCAAACAATGCAAACCTTATACTCCAATACTCCTTGTTTGCTATAACTTTCCTACATCTCTCTCTTCTTCTTTATCAGATTTCCAATCCTCGCTTTTCGATACGTTCTCATTTCTTCAAATTTTCCCTTTTTCCAGTTCAGTACATCAACCCGAAGACCAGACCTATTTTTATCCATGACCAAGTTGAAAATAATGGTGCTATAATCACTAGACCCAAACTGTTCCCCGACACACACTCCCGTCACTTGTCCTAACTCGTTTCCTGGTAGTAGATCTACTATTGCATCCTATCCAGTTGGTACCTCTATATATTCATTTAGAACACTTTCCTGATCACATTTTATAAACTCTGACCCGTCAGTATGGGAGCTCCAACAATATGTGGAAAAATTAAAATCTCTTACTATCACAACTTCATGTTTCCTGAGGTTGTCTGCTTTCTCTCTGCAGTTTTGCAGCTCCAATTCTCGCTGACTATTGCGTGTTGTGAAATACAATCCCAGTAATGTGGTCATACCATTCCTGTTTCTCACTTCTACCGAGATGGCCTCAGTACACAAGCTGTCTAATCTATACTGCCTGAGCACTACTGTAACATTTTCCTTGACTAGCAATTCCAACACACACCCTTCATACCTTTGTCTCTCCCACTTCTGAAACATCGTATCCCTGGACCATGAAGCTGCTAGTCCAGCCCCTCCTATAGACAAGTTTCACTAACGGCTATGAAGTCATAATTCCATGTGTTAATCCACGCCCTCAGGTCTTCTGCCTTCCTCAAAATACTCCTCGATTTTAAATAGGCACACCGCATAATATTATTACCACCACACTCAGATCTTCTATTTCTGACTTTGCATGAACTTTTAACATCATATATTTTCACCCCCCGCTGTACTATCTGCTCTGGCACGTTGGTTCCCACCCCCTTGGATATCTAATTTAAACCATCCGCAACTGTACTAGTGGATTCAGAATTCACTTTCCTGCAGAAAGCAGAGGGTGCTTATGGAGGGGGTACATTCAGATTGGGCGGCTGTTACTAGTGGTTTCCCAGAAGAATCGGTTCTGGGATCACTACTTTTCGTGAATTTTATTAACGACCTGGATGTGGGGCCGAAGTCTGGTTGGCAGGTTTTCAAACTACACGAAGGTTTGTGGTGTCGTGGATCGTGTGGAAGATTGTCAAAGATTGCAGAGAGACATTGACAAGAATCAGAAGTGGGCTGAGAAGCGGCAGATGCAGTTCCTCTCGGAGAAGTGTGAGGTGGTATACAAGATACAAGATATTAAGAGGAATAGATAGAGTGGACAGCCAGCGCTGAATACAAGAAGACATCGCTTTAGGGTAAGGGGTGGGAAGTTCAAGGGGGTATCAGAGCAAGGATTTTTACTCAGAGAGTGGTTGGCGCGTGGAATGCACTACCTGAGTCAGTGGTGGGGGCAGATAGCCTCGTTTAATTTAAGAGATTACTAGACGGGTATATGGAGGAACTTGAAATGGGGGTTTATATGGGACGCCTGGTTTAAGCGTGGACAGAACATTGTGGGCCGAAAGGATTGTACTGTATTATTCAATGTTCTATGTTCCATAAGCCGGCACACAGTAACCGTGATAAAAACACGGCCTTTACAGCAACACAATTAAGACCTGTCCTGACAACGACACGCCATGCACCATAACATCAACAATGCTGTTACTGTAGCACGGTAACGACATTCAACGAGACACAGATACACTCCTATCCGCGACACTGACACGACCTTCTCCGTGACTCTGAAGTACCGTACACCGTGACAATTTAACGCTCCTCAAAGTGATCAGCTTCGCCCCTCACCGTGATAAAGACTCAGAGGTCACTGCAACACCCCATTCAGTGACGGTATCACCCCTCAACATTACACAAATGCACGGCTCACTGAGGCAATTACCCGCACCTCACCTTGACACAGGCAAACCCCTGAACGTGATACCATCACCTAAATTCACAATGACACCGCCATAGTACTCTCTGTGATACCATCACACACCTCAGCGTGACCCTCCCACACAAACCGTGGCCAGGACGTATCCCTCACCTTGACACAGGCAAACCCCTGAACGTGATACCATCACCTAAATTCACAATGACACCGCCATAGTACTCTCTGTGACACCATCACACACCTCAGTGTGACCCTCTCACACAGACCGTGGCCAGGACGTATCCCTCACCTTGACACAGGCAAACCCCTGAACGTGATACCATCACCTAAATTCACAACGACACCGCCATAGTACTCTCTGTGACACCATCACACACCTCAGTGTGACCCTCTCACACAGACCGTGGCCAGGACGTATCCCTCACCGTGACACAGACATACGCCTCTCGGTGAGACCAACACATTCTACACCGTGACACTGATACACCACCCACGCTGACAACACAAGACACCTCACCTTGACATTTTCCTCGCCTTGACAACGAGATGCACTTCATTGTGACCCGGCACACCTCCCGCCCGAACACATAATCTCCTATCACAGTGACACGGACACGTTCCTCTCAGCAACTCGGAAATTCCTCGCACGATATTGACGCAGACCCCCATGGTAACAACAACAAAACCTTCACCGGAACATTGATAACCCCTCAGCGTGACACAGACACGCCCCTCAAGGTGGCGCCGACGCCTCTCACTGTGCCAGCAGCACATCCTGCACTGTGACACGCTTCACCGTGACACTGACACAACACTCTCTGTGACCCGTTCGGTAGCGTGACGCCGACTCACGTGTCACTGTAAACTTTAAACTTCCTTCACCATCTCTCTCAGTATCACAGATTCGTCATTCTTACGAAACATGTCACCGAAAGTCTAATCTGTCCGATCTTAAGCGAATGCACAGCGATCTCCGTCACCAGTTCACTGAGATGGAAACGAAGTACAGATCTGTCAACGAAACCAAGGCTCAAATCTGTGAATTGTTGACCAGCAGAAGAGGTGAGACATCATCCCCCTCTTTCACCCACTCCTCATCACGGGGCAGGCATGGAGAGAGGAAGAGTCACTCTGTGCTTGACATCGGGATTGTGTTAAGAGATGGTATGGAAAATGATTCACTCTATGTTTGACCCGGCGAGAATTATGGGACTGCGTGGAGGGAGTTTCCCCACTGTCACTGAATATAGGAGAGTGTAATGGGACGTTGTGGAGGTGGATTTACTCTGTTTTTGAACATGGGATTGTGAGACGTAACATTGCTGCTTCACACTATGTCTCACATCGGGAATGTCTGATGGGACAGAATGGATCCAGCTACACTCTGTATCTGACAGCGGGATTGTGTGATGGGAAGTGCCCAGAGAGATTCACCCCATGACTGAACTCTGAAGTGTGTCATGGGACCGAGCACAGAGAGTTTCACTCTGTGTGACGGGACGGTACAGAGGGGGCTTCACTCTGTGACTGAATCCGGGAGTGAGTGCTGCGACGGTGCAGAGAGAGATTCACTCTGTATCCGACTCCTAAAGTGGGTAATGGGATCGTAGGGAGAGAGAGCGTCTGTGTCTGACTCAAAGAGTTTGTGATGGGACGGTGCAAAGGAACCTTCATTTATGTGACACCGAAATCTGTGATTGGATGTTTTGGAGGGAGTCTGACCCCGTGAGTGAACTTCACTTTGTGTGTGAACACAAGGAGGTGTTGTGTGACGGTACAGAGAGAGCTTCATTCTGCGACTCGCCAGAGAGTGCGATGGGACGTAAGGAGGGGGACTCGTGTTAGACTCGGGAGTGTGTGATGAGACCGTGTGGTGGCAGCTTCCCTCTGTGTCTGACAGTCTGCTCTGAGGTGTGTTTGGAGGCTGTAGAGGGAGAATCACTCTCCCTCTGACATATGCCGCGTGTGAAGAGGGAATTTCTTTCTATGTCTTACCACTGAAGTGTGTGATGGGGCAGTGGAGAGAGAGAGATTCACATCGTGTCTGGCAAGCTGTGTGTGATTGGACTCTGGAGGGAAATAAATTTTGTCGGTTGACCCCGGGAGTGTGTGATGGGACGGTGTGGAAGGAGATTCACTCTGTGTCGGACCCGTGAGTGTGGAATGGGACGGTGTGGAGAGAGATTCACTCTGTGTCTGACCCCGGGAGTGTGTGATGAGACGGTGTGGAGGGTGATTCACTATGTGTTTGACCCCGGGAGTGTGTGAGGGGCGGTAAGGAGCGAGATTTACTCTGTGTCCGACCCCGAGAGTGTGTGATGAGACGGTGTGTAAGGAGTAACACCCAAAATCTGACCCCGGAAGAATGTGACAGGGCGGTGTGCAGGAATGTTCACTACACGTCTGACTGCTGGAATGAATGATGAGGCCATGGAGAAAGAGATACACTCTGGGCCTGCGTGATGTGGCTTTTTAGAAGGAGCTAAACTCAGTGTGTGACTCCTAAAGTTTGTGTTGTGTCAGTGTGGACGGGAGCCTCACTTCACGTCTGACCCCGGGAGTGCATGAAAGCCAGTGTGGTGGGAGCCTCACTTCACGTCTGACCCCGGGTGTGAATGAAAGGCAGTGTGGAGGGAGCCTCACTTCACGTCTGACCCCGGGAGTGTATGAAAGGCAGTGTGGTGGGAGCCTCACTTCACGTCTGACTCCGGGGGATGTATGAAAGACAGTGTGGAGGGAGCCTCACTTCACGTCTGACCCCGGGAGTGTATGAAAGGCAGTGTGGAGGGAGCCTCCACGTCTGACCCCGGGAGTGTATGAAAGGCAGTGTGGAGGGAGCCTCACTTCACGTCTGACCCCGGGAGTGTATGAAAGGCAGTGTGGTGGGAGCCTCACTTCACGTCTGACCCCGGGGGGTGTATGAAAGGCAGTGTGGTGGTGGCCTCACTTCACGTCTGACCCCGGGAGTGTATGAAAGACAGTGTGGAGGGAGCCTCACTTCACGTCTGACCCCGGGTGTGAATGAAAGGCAGTGTGGAGGGAGCCTCACTTCACGTCTGACCCCGGTAGTGTATGAAAGGCAGTGTGGTGGGAGCCTCACTTCACGTCTGACCCCGGGAGTGTATGAAAGGCAGTGTGGTGGGAGCCTCACTCCCCGTCTGTCCCCGGGTCCGAATGAAAGGCAGTGTGGTGGGAGCCTCACTTCACGTCTGACCCCGGGAGTGTATGAAAGCCAGTGTGGTGGGAGCCTCACTTCACGTCTGACCCCGGGAGTCTGTGATGTGTCCGTGGAGAAAGACAGTCAATCTATTTCTAACCGTGTGAGTGCCTGATCGGGCGGTGTGCAGGGAACTTAAATCTGTGTCTATGGCGGATGGGTGAGATGGGTGAGTGCTCCTAAATGGGGTGGGGAGGGGGGTCGTGTGTGTGTGTGTGTGAAATCGGGAACGTTGACGCGTGCCTGTATGGAGTTCCGCTCTGTGTCAGATATCAGTGGTGTGTGATAGGACGGTGCGGAGCGAGCTTCACTCTGTGTCTGACCCCGAGGGTGTGATATGGGAAAGTGTGGAGTGTACTTCACTCTGTGTCCGACCCAGAGGCTGCGTGACGAGGCGCAGAGGAGTGCGCTTCACTCCGTGTTTGATCTAGGGGTGTGTGCTGGGACGGTGTGGAGGAAGCATCGCTCTGTTTCTGACTCACCGAGTGTGTGATGGGACGGTGTGGAGGGAGCATCAGTTTGTGAGTGTTTCAGCGGTGGGGTCGAGGTAGCCACAATCGGTGCCTGACTGGAGATTCTGTGTCTCTCCCCTGGCGTGTGCGATAAGACAGTGTGGTACGATATTCACTCTGTGTCTTGACACCGGAAGTGCGTGATGGATGGTTTGGAGGGAACTCCACTACGCCTGATCCTTGTAAATCGTGCGATAGTACGGTGTTGGTGGAGATTCACTCTGTGCCTGACCTCAGGTGTGCGTGATGGGACCGCATGGAATGAAATTTACTCTGTGTGTCACCGTTCCTTGTTCCTGATTTCCAGAGCAAACGTGTTCCGAGGACTGGGTCACAAATGGAGATCGGTGTTATTACGCATCCAAGTTTGAAACATCTTTCCGCCAAGCGATTCAAGAATGTTCAAACCGTGATTCAAGGCTGCTGGAAGTCAATACAAGGGATGAAGCGGTATGTGTCACAGCACGAGAAGTTCCCACAGTAACACAGGAATCATCACACACCAGCGGAGTCAGATACAGAGTGAATCTCCCTCCACACCGTCCCATCACACACTCCCGGAATCAAGCACAGAAGGAACACCCACCATACACTCCGAGCCCACCCTCACGGGGTCAGGCACAGAGCGAATCTCCCTTCACACCTGTCCATCACACACTTCCAAGTTCAGACACAGAGTGAAGCTCCGTCCACACCATCCCATCACACAGACCTGGGGTCATACACAGAGTGAACCAACCATTACAGATTCCTGTTGTAATCAACAGAGAGAAGCTACGTAGATAATTTTCAAATTTTGGCATTAATGAAATAAATTTATTTTCCCAGAACTTTGTATCGCACAGAGTTTTGTATCTACAGCGTGCATTCTGGATTGGAAAATGCGAACTTAGGTGAGATTTGGACTGCTCTCTGGGGTGCGGGATGGGGTTTGTTTACTGAATGAAGTGGTTTTGTGGGAACAGGGAGTGGTTATGGGATTTGTTTGTAGACTGACGTAGGTATAGGGTTGTGTGATTCAATGGGGTGGGATGGCACAAAAAGGGAACATTTGGGGGCCGACAAGTGTCTTTCGGGGAAGGACAGGACAATGGATATATTTTGGAATCTGGAAAGTGCTGCGGTGAAAGATCAGTACACAGGAATTATTCTGGTACCGACGCATGTGGCTGAAGAGAGCGCGGTGCAGTGGGGTTATTTTGGAGATATTCGCCGGGCTGTGAGGAGAGGGAGCAACACTGTGATTAGTTTAGTGAGTGACATAGATCTGAGGGGCGGGAGAAGGAAAACTGGATTAGTTTGGAGACCGATACAGGACAGTGGCAGATAATGGGTTAACGGGATTAGTTTGCGAACTGACGCAAGGATGTGGGAGAGAGGGAGCCAGTGTTATAAGCCCGAGGTGGACCAGAGGCTGAGGGGAGAGCGCCGTGTTGTGGGTTATGTTTGGAGACAGATAGGAATCTCTTGGTAGAGGGAGGGGCAACGGGATTAATCTGGGTCTGGCACAGAGTGGAACAGTGGGATTCATTTCGGGACAGACATAGGTCTGTGGAGAGACGGTGGGATAGTGCGGTTTGTTCGGGGACTCAGATCAGAATGGAGAGAAGCGGGTGGACCCGTTCGATTCGTATGGGGACTGACGGAGGACTGGTGTGAGGAAGCGGTTCGGTGGGATTAGATTGGGGAACAAAGGGCTGTCGGGAGACATTGGAACTGGGTATTTGTCTGTGTACTGGCACGGGGCGCTGGGGAGAGCGTGGTTCAGTGGGATGAGTTTGGGGACTGACACAGTCTGTTAGGAGAGAGCTAATTCATGGGATTTGCTTGGGGACGGTCTCTCGACTCGGGTTCTCTGCTGGAGCTGTTTTGTCTCTGTTGAAATTGTTTAACTCTCTTGGACAGGAATGTGAGCTTGGGCCTCCTGCTCAAAGTGTCCCCGGGTCAGTCCGTCTGCATGTACTGCGAGCCGTACGGAATACTCCCTTGCGATCGTGTTCACCGTTTCATCTGCGAAAAGTCGGCACTTTTGTTCCCGGATATTCCTGAAAAGATCCAGGATCTCTGCCAACAGTCGACATGAATCAAGTGACTACCGCCATTTTCTCCTCCTTCTCTCTCCTTCACTCTCACTCCTAAATCCTTTCAAATTCCCTCCTCACCATCTATGTCCCTTCCTCCTACTGCATCTGCTCCTCTTGTCGCCATCATATTCTCCCCACCAGACACCGACATTGTCCTCTTCGTTCTCGCCATTCCTCCCTGTCCCGCTCTTCCCCGCTCCCTCTTCCTTTCTCTCTGCCCTCGCCTCCCTTATTTACCCGACCTTTCTCCGCCCGCACTTTCTCTGCTCCCTCTGCCCACCTCTTACACGTTTCTGCCATTCCCTCCCGCAGGCGCTCTGTACCTCCCCTCCTCGTTCACTCTAAACCCGCCGTTTCCAGATCTCCCTCTCTCTCTTTCTGTTTTCCACTCACTCTCACCTCAATCCTGTGCCGTCTGGTTCTCGACAACCCAACCCTGGGTGAAAGTCTGTGCACATTCCCTCCGTCTGTGCCCCTCTGGGGTTTATGGAATTCTGTAATGTTATAACTACACTCCAGTCCCAACCTTCCCTCCCTCCCACCACAACTCAGTGCTCCGTTTCGGCAATATCCCCGTAGAACTCCCTGTACAACATATCCAGTTCACTGACATTTTTCCTAAAGCAGGGCGGCCTCACCGACGTCTTGTCCCACGGCACCATGATCTCCAGACTCCTGTACTCAGTGTGACTGGTGAAGACCAGCGGGGCAATTGTCCTGTCCACCCTATCGGATGCTTTCCACAAGAATCTCTATTTCAGTTATTATCTGAAACTTTTAAGTCCCAAAATGTGTTCTTTTGAATCATCAGTACGGCGCAAAGATGTACAATTCATGTAAATTACAAATATTAATAAACATCGCAAAAATGTCGAGTTCTTGCTGATGCATTGAAAGATGTGATGGCGCAGGGGAAGAAGCTGTTCCTGAATCGCTGTGTGTGGGTGTTCTGTCTCCCAGACCTGTAAAATAATCCTCCAGTAATAGGAATCCCAATCCCGTTATAATTCCCGTAAGCCCTCTCTAACGTCTCACATCCCCTGTGAGATAAGCGATCGAGACTTGCTCACAATACTCCAAATGTGACCTCAACAGTGACGTATTAAACCTGAGAATGACGTCAATGCTTTAACGTCCCAGTCCTCTCGAAATGAATGCTGTCATCGCATTTGCTTCCTCAAGCTGCAGGTTAAACTTCTGGGAAAGCTGCACGAAGTCTCCCAAATCCCTCTGCACCGCAGATTCTTTTTAACCCTTACACACTGTGCCAGGCATGTTTGACCCGTTTTGACATTTGACAACAGTTAAAACACCCTGAAGTTTTATTCTTTTGTAAAGGTGCTACAAATGTTTGTACATTGAGGCTGCTCCGGGTCGAATTTGTCCCGTATCTATTGAAATGGATTTTAGATCTCTGAAAAATTAATTAAGGATTCTTCACCCGTTTATTAATGTCAGATAGGCTATTTGTACATTGTAAATAGATCTGTATTTCGAACTTTTATGCAGGAACTTGTTATGAGGGGATTCTTGGGCCAGCTCAAAATTGACCCAGACCATTCTGTTAAGGTATGGAGTATGAGCAGTTTGCCTGGGTAAAAAAAAAACACTCCGTTTAGAAACCATTCTTCGATTTTATTTATTTTTTTTTAATTGCATGCCCATACGATTCCCGGCAATCTGCCACGTCTATTACCAATGTCTTAATCTACCTGAGCGCTTCTGCAGCCCCGCTGCTTCCTCAGCACAACATGTAGTTCGGTAACGTTGCTACCGACTGTGGTTTCCGGATGAGGGAGTATCTCATCCCGTTGCAGAGGGACGGACACCAATCCGGGAGTTGGAGTCGGTGATTAAATCTGGGAGAACGTGCGCGCTGAATAATCCACATCCTGTCACGCGCACTCACAGTATCCGGGACAGAATTCCAGACGACTGGGATGTCAGAGTGCTGGGGATTGCTGAGACGGGAGAGAGGAGGACGGAGGGGGTTTAGCTCTCGTATTGACTTGCGTAGTGTGTGATGAAATTATGCGGGTTTTTTGGCAGGTGAGTTGCAGTTGAACTAAACAATATCTGAATCGTGAGTGTGTGAAAGGATGGGGAACAGGGTGTGTACCATCCCTCTGTGTCTGTACCAGAAAACTGTGATGGGACAGTGTCGAGGGAGCATCACGTGTTTGACCACGGGGTCTGCCATGGGACAGTGTGGAGGGAACTGCACTCAGTGTCTGCTCCTGAAAGTGTGTGATGGGACGGCGTGGAAGTTTCTTCACAGAGTGTCTGATCCCGGGAGTGTGTTTTGTCACGGCGCGGAGGGAGACTCACTCTGTGTCTGACCCCGGGAGTGAGTGATGGGACGGTGGGGAGGGAGCTTCATTCATTGCTGACTCCGGAAATAAGTTATACGACTGTGAGTGGGAGCGTCACACATTTTCAGAAAATTTGGGACAGCGCAGAGGGAGCTTCACTCCTTGTCTGACCCGGTCCTTGTGTGATGTAATGTTGGTGAGGGAGCTTCACTCAGCGTCTTACTCCGGGGGTGTATGATGGGATGGTATGGAGGAGTCTCGCTCAGGGTCTGACTGACGGTGTCAGAGACTCTTACATATTTTCCCATGGGACAGCCAACAATCAGAGTTCGGGAGCGGGAAATGTGTGCATTATAAACAAGTGCAACGCGTTTGTTTGAACAACAACCAATCAGCAAGGCGGGTTCCTGAGCAAGAGAAGATAAAGATAGAAACATTGGAACTTAGAAAACCTACAGCTCAATGCAGGCCCTTCGGCCCACAATGTTGTGCCGAACACGTCCCTACCTTAGAAATTACCCAGCTTACCAATAGCCCTTTATTTTTCTAAGCCCCATGTACCTACCCAAAAGTCTCTTAAAAGACCCTACTGTATCCGCCTCCACCACCGTTGCCGGCTGCCCATTCCACACAATCACCTCTCTCTGAGTAGAAAACTTACCCCTGACATCTCCCCTGTACCTACTCCCCTGCACCTTAAACCTGTGTCCTCTTGTCAGCCATTTCATCTCTGGGGAAAAAGCCTCTGTCTATCCACACGATCAATGCCTCTTATCATCTTGTCGTTATACGATGACTCTCTGTCAGGTCATATTGGGAGGAAAATAGACCGAATGTTCAGTTCGCAGGAAACTGGGTGACAGTCCGCAGATTCAAACGGGTAAAACTTCCAGCCCAGTACAGCGTCCCCCTGTGGCCATGCGGCTCAATAACAGGTATTCCAGTTTGTATGCTTCTGGTCGGGAGCGACAGGTTAAAATGATCAAGTCGAGATATGTCTCACAGGTCAGGACGACACATGAACATCCATGCATACAGTCAAAGGTGACAGCGTTACTCCACAAACAAGGTGCAAAACACATTGTCAGCATTGAAACTCGGAACAAAGCACAAACAGTACGAATAAATAGAAATATACCAACACAGTTTGAGGCCTTGGTTCAACTGAATACCACTGAATCTGCAGTCGCCCACAACAGAGCCTGTCTTCTGCCGAGCGAACAGTGGGGGGCAGCACAGACTCCTGCCTGGAGGCCACGCCACACCGCCCTACCGTGCGCAGCTCCTTCACTTCCTCTGCCAGCGAACGGTTCTCACAGTTTACACAAAAACTTGAGTTGAAATAATATCTCAGCGGGATTTTCTGGCGTAACAGAGGTCATAAAACTAGAGTTACAAGGGGTTGAAAACCGTAATGCCATCACAGATAGAAGAAAGCGTGTTGGAACAGATGTAGTTAAGACCTCAGACAAAATCAGGAAGTAAAAGGTTGATCCAGCTGGGACCCATGTTCTGAGCTGTGTACGTTTCAATGCAGTAAGTATTGTACGAAAGACAGATGAACTCAGGGCAGGGGCCAACGTCTAGAAGTATGAGACTGTAGCCAATAGTGAGATTTGGTTGCAAGAGAGGCGGGACCGTTAGCTTAATATTCCGGGATTCGGTTCTTTTAGACGTGCTAATGAGCAAATAAATCAAAGGTGAAGGGCGGCTTCACAGCCAGAGAAAATATTACAGTGCCGCTCAGCCAGGACAGATTGAAGAACTCGTCAAAGAGGTTTTTGGGAGGAACTGAGGAATAAGAAAGGTATAACGCGATCATGGGGACATATTTTCAATCACCTATTTGTCCCGGGGATTCAGAGGAACAGATCTGTAGAGAAACAACAGGTTGTGATATTGGGTAATTTTAACAGGTATTAACAGTCAGCCCCATACCGTGAAAGACCTAATGGGGCAGTTTCTCAATACTGGAACTGCTCCAACGGAATGGGACAAGGCAGGGGACAGAAATTGTTGCAGGGGACCAGTTTGCGTTTAGTGATGATAATTCCATCAGATTTAAAGTCCTTATGGAAAAGGATATTTATGACCTCGGGATTAGTTTCCAAATTGAAAGAAGGCCAAACATTTTTTTTGGCGTCAGGAATGATCTGGCAAGTGCGGGTTCGGCCAGGTTGTTTTCGGACAAGGATTTATCTGCTAAGTTAGATCCCGAGCGCTGTTTCATAAGAATAATGCGAGATGTTGACGCAGAGAGGGATTTCAATGTAGATGAAGGAACATGACGCTGCATTGAGAAACTCAGGGAACGACCTCTCGACATAGGTAGTGAACAAGTCACACAACCCTCACTACTACACAGACACACCCCTCACCGTGACACCGACAAAGCCCTCAACGGGGAATAAACGCGCCCCTTATCGTGACTCCGACACATCGTCACGCTATTCACCGTAGCAGGCACGCATTCCCCCCAGGATGCATAATCCCCTCCCTCACAAAGACTCATTCCTATCTCCGTCTACCCTCGCTCTCCTGCCCTACTCACTGTCTCCGACAAACGGTCCCTCCTTTGCACCACTCCATCCCCGTCACCGTCCCTCCTTTACAAGCTGTCTCGTCTTCGTGACACACTCCCTCTCTGCACAAATCCCGTTCTCCGTTATCTCCTTTCGCCCATCGCCACCACCCGTCTCGGTCCCCTGCTGGATCCCCTAAAGGTGTAGTGAGACTAGTCTGGAGTCTGACATGTGGACGTGGAGAGAGAGCGGAGCAGTTGGAATAGTTTGAAGATTGACATGGGGCTGCGGGGAGTTCGCGGTGCAGTGAGATGAGTGGAGAGAGAGCGGAGTATTGGGAGTAATTCGATAATACTCTTGGAATTGTCCACTGGACCTATTTTGCTTCTCTTGAGATTGCTTAATTCTTTTTGATAGGAAACTTGTCTCTGATGTCGTGTACAAGATCAACTCTGGGAAGTTTGAATGCACTAAATGCAAATTATCCAGGGAGAGTTCCTCTTGCGATTCTGATAAACACCCGTTTCATCTGTGAGACGGTGGGATCGGCAGTGTCCATGACGGGTCTGACTGAGTTAACATATACAAACAAGCTGGATGAACTCAGCAGGTCGGGCAGCATCCGTTGAAAGTAGCAGTCAACGTTTCGGGCCGAGACCCTTCGTCAGGACTCGTTACTGCTACTTTCAAAGGATGCTGCCCGACTTGCTGAGTTCATCCAGCTTGTTTGTATGTGTTGAACGGACCACAGCATCTGCAGCATACTTTGTGTTTACTATCTGTAATAAATATAGGCAGCATGGAGTAAATGAGGTGCTCGAGGTGTTGGCTGGGTTAACATCCCGCTGAAGCCTCTGGCCATCCTGGCCGTTGCCGTCTCCACACCAGGCGGCGATGCGACCCGTCACAGCGCCCCCTAGCGGACATCCATAGAAATGTGTTCGGGTTCAATGAGAGAGCGAATCGTCACACACTCCTGACGTTACAATACCTTCTCTGGCCAGGGAGCTGTGGATGGTGGTCAACCCAAGTGCAGAGTCCGGTCTGGATTAACTCAGACTCAGACTCAAAATAAACAAGACTGCAGTAACGATATCCAAAGTGTCAATCACAACCCACAGTGCTGGACATGGATCTCCTACGGTTGAACACTGAGTGCTCAGCAGAAACACTTTAATTACAGACATTCCAGGAAGGAACGTGACAGGCAGAAATTGGCGGTCCGAGTGTTACAGTGAAAGTGACAGCGAGCAACAGTCCAAATGAGGCCACTCCAGAGCCGGACAATGAATGCTCACCCTCCTCACCACCGACTCCATGGACAATGCCCCCTGCTGTAGGCAAAAGTCTCTAGTGCCCTACTCGGTACACTACCGGAACCCGATGGGTGATTCTTACGCCGCTCCCTCCTCTACACCGCTCTCTCTCTGTGTTCATATAGAATTGATGGGAAGAGGGAGAGGTGACGTCTGGTGTTACACCAGCACACCCCCACACCCTCCACCCGATATCGATCTCTTCCTACATTAATGTCTATCACCGCCATCTTCTTTTACACACCCCGTCTCCATCAACCCTCCGTACCCTTCACTCCTCCCCGTCCCCGTTATCTCCTCCTTCCCCATCTCCTCTTCACGTCTCCCAGACCCGTTCCATTATCTATCTATCCACTGTTCAATCAACCCTCTCGCTCCTCTACACTCATCGGCTCATCTGGAATTCTGGGGCAGGAAGGGGGAGAGTGAAGTCTGGTGTTACAATACGCAAACCTCTCCTTCGGGTGTCGATCTCTCGGTTCTGATCCTGTTCACTGTTCTGTGTGGACAGACCGGTCTTGCGGTTCCACACCACTTTCTCCCAGTGACCACTGTCTCAACATCACGTCCCTACTCCCTCCCCGACAACCTCTCCTACTTCTCTGCTCTTCCCTGCTCACCACCTGAACACGAACACACGCACAGTCTCCGAGACAGACACACAATGAAGGACTACTGGAACGGAGGAGTGCTGGGGGTGGGGAGAGGAATGCAGCTTCTGAAGCCGGAGTGTGTGAAGGGACAGGGGGGAGGGAGCTTCAATCTGTGCATGGCCGGATTAATCTGGGACCGAAACAGGGCTCAGGGAAGAGTGTGCAACAGTGGGATTCGTTTCGGGACAGACGTAGGTCTGTGGTGAGAAGGTGGGAAAGTGGGGATTGCTCTGGGACTGAAACAGATCAGAAAGGAGAGGGTGGGTCTGTTCGATCCATTTGGGGAGTGTCAGAGGACTGTGGTGAAGAAGCGGTTAGGTGGGATTAGATTGGGAGACAGAGGGCTGTGGGGAGACATTGGAAACGTGGTATCTGTCTGGGTACAGAAACAGCGTGAATCTCTCTCCACACCGTCCCATTACACACTGCCGGGCTAAGTCAGAGTGAAGCTCCCGACACACCGTTCCATCAAACACACCCGGGGTCAGACACAAGTGTGAAACTCCCTCCACACCGTCCCATCACACACTCTCGGGGTCAGACACAGAGTGAATCTCACTTCCCACCATCGAATCACACACTCCCGGGGTCAGACTCAGAGTGAATCTCCCTCCACACCGTCCCATCACACACTCCCGGGGTCAAAAACAGAGTGAATCTCCCTCCACACCGTCCCATCACACATGCCCGGGGTCAGACACAGAGTGAATCTCCCTCCACACAGTCCCATCACACACTCCCGGGTCAGAAACAGAGTGATTATTCATCTACACGGTCGCATCAAACACTCCCGGGGTCAGACACAGAGTGAATCTCCCTCCAAACCGTCCCATCACACACTCCCGTGATCAGACACAGAGAGATTATTCCTCTACACTGTCCAATCAAACACTCCCGGGGTCAGTCACAGAGTGAATCTTCCTCCACACCGTCCCATCACACACTCCCGTGGTCTGACACAGAGAGATTATTCCTCTACACGGTCCCATCAAACACTCCCGGGGTCAGACACAGAGTGAATCTCCCTCCACATCGTCCCATCACACACTCACGGCGTCAGACACAAAGTGAATCTCCCTCCATACCGTCCCATCACACACTACTAGGGTCAGACACAGAGTGAATCTCCCTCCAGACCGTCCCATCACATACTCCCGGGGTCAGACTCTGAGTGAATCTTCCTCCACATCGTACCATCAAACACTCCCGGGGGTCAGACACAGAGTGATTATTCCTCTACACGGTCCCATCAAACACTCCCGGGGGTCAGACACAGAGTGATTATTCCTCTACACGGTCCCATCAACACTCCCGGGGTCAGATACGGAGTGATTGTTCCTCTACACAGCCCCATCAAACATCCCCGGGGTCAGACACAGAGTGAATCTCCCTCCACACCGTCCCATCGTACACTCACGGGGTCAGACACAGAGTGAATCTCCCTCCACACCGTCCCATCACACACTACTAGGGTCAGACACAGAGTGAATCTCCCTCCAGACCGACCCATCACATACTCCCGGGGTCACACACAGAGTGAAACACCCTCCACATCGTCCCATCAAACACTAACGGGGGTCAGACACAGAGTGATTATTCCTCTACACGGTCCCATCAAACACTCCCGGGGTCAGACGCGGAGCGATTATTCCTCTACACGGTCCCAACAAAGGCTCCCTGGGTCAGACACAGAGTAATTATTACTCTGCACGGTCCCATCAAACACTCCCGTGGACAGACACAGAGTGATTATTCCTCTACACGGTCCCATCAAACACTCTCGCTTTCAGACACAGTGTGAATCTCCCTCCACACCGTCCCATCACACAGTCCCGTGGTCAGACACAGAGTGATTATTCATCTACACGGTCGCATCACACACTCCCGAGGTCAGACAAAGAGTGAATCTCCCTCCACGCCGTGTCATCACACGCTCACGGGGTCAGACACAGAGTGATTATTCCTCTACACGGTCCCATCAAACAATCCCTGGGTCAGACAAAAAGTGAATCTCCCTCCACACCGTCCCATCACACACTCCCGGGGTCAGACACAGAGTGATTATTCCCATACACGGTCCCATCAAACACTCCCGGGGTCAGACACAGAGTGAATCTCCCTCCACACCGTCCCATCACACACTCCCGTGGTCAGACACAGAGAGATTATTCCTCTACACGGTCCCAACAAAGACTCCCTGGCTCAGACACAGAGTGATTATTACTCTGCACGGTCCCATCAAACACTCCCGGGGTCAGAGACAGAGTGATTATGCCTGTACACGGTCCCATCAAACATTCCCGGGGTCAGACACAGAGTGAATCTCCATCCGCACCGTCCCATCACGCAATCCCCGGGTCAGACACAGAGTGAATCTCCCTCCACATCGTCCCATCACACAATCCCGGCGTCAGACACAAAGTGAATCTCTCTCCACACCGTCCCATCACACACTACTAGGGTCAGACACAGAGTGAATCTCCCGCCAGACCGTCCCATCACATACTCCCGGGGTCAGACACAGAGTGAATCTCCCTCCACATCGTCCCATCAAACACACACGGGGGTCAGACACAGAGTGATTATTCCTCTACACGGTCCCATCAACACTCCCGGGGTCAGACACGGAGTGATTGTTCCTCTACACAGCCACATCAAACACCCCCGGGGTCAGACACAGAGTGCATCTCCCTCCACACCGTCCCATCGTACACTCACGGGGTCAGACACAGAGTGAATCTCCCTCCACACCGTCCCATAACACACTACTAGGGTCAGACACAGAGTGAATCTCCCTCCAGACCGTCCCATCACACACTCCCGGGGTCAGACACAGAGTGAAACACCCTCCACATCGTCCCATCAAACACTCCCGGGGGAATGACCCAGAGTGATTATTCCTCTACACGGTCCCATCAAACACTCCCGGGGTCAGACGCGGAGCGATTATTCCTCTACACGGTCCCAACAAAGACTCCCTGGGTCAGACACAGAGTGATTATTACTCAGCACGGTCCCATCAAACACTCCCGGGGACAGACACAGAGTGATTATGCCTGTACACGGTCCCATCAAACACTCCCGGGGTCAGACACAGAGTGATTATTCCTCTACACGGTCCCATAAAACATCCCCGGGGTCAGACACAGAGTGATTATTCCTCTACGCCGTCCCATCAAACACTCTCGGTTTCAGACACTGTGTGAATCTCCCTACACACCGTCCCATCACACAGTCCCGTGGTCAGACAAAGAGTGAATCTCCCTCCACACCGTGTCATCACACGCTCACGGGGTCAGACACAGAGTGATTATTCCTCTACACAGTCCCATCAAACAATCCCTGGGTCAGACAAAAAGTGAATTGCCCTCCACACCGTCCCATCACACACTCCCGGGGACAGACACAGAGTGAATCTCCCTCCACACCGTCCCATCACACACTCCCGTGGTCAGACACAGAGAGATTATTCCTCTACACGGTCCCATCAAACACTCCCGTGGACAGACACAGAGTGATTATTCCTCTACACGGTCCCATCAAACACTCTCGCTTTCAGACACAGTGTGAATCTCCCTCCACACCGTCCCATCACACAGTCCCGTGGTCAGACACAGAGTGATTATTCATCTACACGGTCGCATCACACACTCCCGAGGTCAGACAAAGAGTGAATCTCCCTCCACGCCGTGTCATCACACGCTCACGGGGTCAGACACAGAGTGATTATTCCTCTACACGGTCCCATCAAACAATCCCTGGGTCAGACAAAAAGTGAATCTCCCTCCACACCGTCCCATCACACACTCCCGGGGTCAGACACAGAGTGATTATTCCCATACACGGTCCCATCAAACACTCCCGGGGTCAGACACAGAGTGAATCTCCCTCCACACCGTCCCATCACACACTCCCGTGGTCAGACACAGAGAGATTATTCCTCTACACGGTCCCAACAAAGACTCCCTGGCTCAGACACAGAGTGATTATTACTCTGCACGGTCCCATCAAACACTCCCGGGGTCAGAGACAGAGTGATTATGCCTGTACACGGTCCCATCAAACATTCCCGGGGTCAGACACAGAGTGAATCTCCATCCGCACCGTCCCATCACGCAATCCCCGGGTCAGACACAGAGTGAATCTCCCTCCACATCGTCCCATCACACAATCCCGGCGTCAGACACAAAGTGAATCTCTCTCCACACCGTCCCATCACACACTACTAGGGTCAGACACAGAGTGAATCTCCCGCCAGACCGTCCCATCACATACTCCCGGGGTCAGACACAGAGTGAATCTCCCTCCACATCGTCCCATCAAACACACACGGGGGTCAGACACAGAGTGATTATTCCTCTACACGGTCCCATCAACACTCCCGGGGTCAGACACGGAGTGATTGTTCCTCTACACAGCCCCATCAAACACCCCCGGGGTCAGACACAGAGTGCATCTCCCTCCACACCGTCCCATCGTACACTCACGGGGTCAGACACAGAGTGAATCTCCCTCCACACCGTCCCATCACACACTACTAGGGTCAGACACAGAGTGAATCTCCCTCCAGACCGTCCCATCACACACTCCCGGGGTCAGACACAGAGTGAAACACCCTCCACATCGTCCCATCAAACACTCCCGGGGGAATGACCCAGAGTGATTATTCCTCTACACGGTCCCATCAAACACTCCCGGGGTCTGACGCGGAGCGATTATTCCTCTACACGGTCCCAACAAAGACTCCCTGGGTCAGACACAGAGTGATTATTACTCAGCACGGTCCCATCAAACACTCCCGGGGTCAGACACAGAGTGATGATGCCTGTACACGGTCCCATCAAACAATCCCTGGGTCAGACAAAGAGTGAATCTCCCTCCACACCGTGTCATCACACGCTCACGGGGTCAGACACAGAGTGATTATTCCTCTACACAGTCCCATCAAACAATCCCTGGGTCAGACAAAAAGTGAATTGCCCTCCACACCGTCCCATCACACACTCCCGGGGTCAGACACAGAGTGAATCTCCCTCCACACCGTCCCATCACACACTCCCGTGGTCAGACACAGAGAGATTATTCCTCTACACGGTCCCATCAAACACTCCCGGGGTCAGACAGAGTGATTATTCCTCTACACGGTCCCATCACACACTCACGGGATGAGACACAGAGTGAATCTCCCTCCACACCGTCCCATCACACACTCCCGGCGTCAGACACAGAGTGAATCTCCATCCGCACCGTCCCATCACACACTCCCGTGGTCAGACACAGAGAGATTATTCCTCTACACGGTCCCATCAAACACTCCCGGGGTCAGACACAGAGTGATTATTCCTCTACACGGTCCCATCACACACTCCCGGGATCAGACACAGATTGAATCTCCATCCGCACCGTCACATCACACACTCCCGGGGTCAGACACAGAGTGATTATTCCTCTACACGGTCCCATCAAACACTCCCGGGATCAGACACAGAGTGAATCTCCCTCCACATCGTCCCATCACACACTCCCGGCGTCAGACACAAAGTGAATCTCCCTCCACACCGTCCCATCACACACTACTAGGGTCAGACACAGAGTGAATCTCCCTCCAGACCGTCCCATCACATACTCCCAGGGTCACTCACAGAGTGAATCTCCCTCCACATCGTCCCATCAAACACTCCCGGGGGTCAGACACAGAGTGATTAATCCTCAACACGGTCCGATCATACACTCCCGGGGGTCAGACACGGAGTGATGATTCCTCTACACAGTCCCATCAAACACCCCCGGGGTCAAACACAGAGTGAATCTCCCTCCACACAGTCCCATCACACACTCCCGGGGTCAGAAACAGAGTGATTATTCATCTACACGGTCCCATCAAACACTCCCGGGGTCAGACACAGTGTGAATCTCCCTCCACACCGTCCCATCACACACTCCCGTGGTCAGACACAGAGTGATTATTACTCTACACGGTCCCATCAAACACTCCCGGGTCAGATGAGGAGCGATTATTCCTCTACACGGTCCCATCAAACACTCCCGGGGTCAGACACAGAGTGATGATGCCTGTACACGGTCCCATCAAACATTCCCGGGGTTAGACACAGAGTGATTATTCCTCTACACGGTCCCATCAAACACTCTCGGTTTCAGACACAGTGTGAATCACCCTCCACACCGTCCCATTACACAGTACCGTGGTCAGACACAGAGTGATTATTCATCTACACGGTCGCATCTCACACTCCCGAGGTCAGACAAAGAGTGAATCTCCCTCCACACCGTGTCATCACACGCTCACGGGGTCAGACACAGAGTGATTATTCCTCTACACGGTCCCATCAAACAATCCCTGGGTCAGACAAAAAGTGAAACTCCCTCCACACCGTCCCATCACACACTCCCGGGGTCAGACTCAGAGTGATTATTCCTCTAAACGGTCCCATCAAACACTCCCGGGGTCAGACACAGAGTGAATCTCCCTCCACACCGTCCCGTCACACACTCCCGTGGTCAGACACAGAGAGATTATTCCTCTACACGGTCCCAACAAAGACTCCCTGGCTCAGACACAGAGTGATTATTACTCTGCACGGTCCCATCAAACACTCCCGGGGTCAGGCACAAAGTGATTATTCCTCTACACGGTCCCATCAAACACTCCCGGGGTCAGACAGAGTGAATCTCCATCCGCACCGTCCCATCACACAATCCCGTGGTCTGACACAGAGAGATTATTCCTCTACACGGTCCCATCAAACACTCCCGGGGTCAGGCACAGAGTGAATCTCCATCCGCACCGTCCCATCGTACACTCACGGGGTCAGACACAGAGTGAATCTCCCTCCACACCGTCCCATCACACACTACTAGGGTCAGACACAGAGTGAGTCTCCCTCCAGACCGACCCATCACATACTCCCGGGGTCAGACACAGAGTGAAACACCCTCCACATCGTCCCATCAAACACTCCCGGGGGTCAGACACAGAGTGATTATTCCTCTACACGGTCCCATCAAACACTCCCGGGGTCAGACGCGGAGCGATTGTTCCTCTACACGGTCCCATCAACGGCTCCCTGGGTCAGACACAGAGTGATTATTACTCTGCACGGTCCCATCAAACATTCCCGGGGTCAGACGCGGAGCGATTATTCCTCTACACGGTCCCAACAAAGGCTCCCTGGGTCAGACACAGAGTGATTATTACTCTGCACGGTCCCATCAAACATTCCCGGGGTCAGACACAGAGTGATTATGCCTGTACACGGTCCCATCAAACACTCCCGGGGTCAGACACAGAGTGATTATTCCTCTACACGGTCCCATAAAACACCCCCGGGGTCAGACACAGAGTGATTATTCCTCTACGCCGTCCCATCAAACACTCTCGGTTTCAGACACTGTGTGAATCTCCCTCCACACCGTCCCATCACACAGTCCCGTGGTCAGACACAGAGTGATTATTCATCTACACGGTCGCATCACACACTCCCGAGGTCAGACAAAGAGTGAATCTCCCTCCACACCGTGTCATCACACGCTCACGGGGTCAGACACAGAGTGATTATTCCTCTACACAGTCCCATCAAACAATCCCTGGGTCAGACAAAAAGTGAATTGCCCTCCACACCGACCCATCACACACTCCCGGGGTCAGACACAGAGTGAATCTCCCTCCACACCGTCCCATCACACACTCCCGTGGTCAGACACAAAGAGATTATTCCTCTACACGGTCCCATCAAACACTCCCGGGGTCAGACAGAGTGATTATTCCTCTACACGGTCCCATCACACACTCCCGGGATCAGACACAGAGTTAATCTCCCTCCACACCGTCCCATCACACACTCCCGCCGTCAGACACAGAGTGAATCTCCATCCGCAACGTCCCATCACACACTCCCGTGGTCAGACACAGAGAGATTATTCCTCTACACGGTCCCATCAAACACTCCCGGGGTCAGACACAGAGTGATTATTCCTCTACACGGTCCCATCACACACTCCCGGGATCAGACACAGAGTGAATCTCCATCCGCACCGTCACATCACACACTCCCGGGGTCAGACACAGAGTGATTATTCCTCGACACGGTCCCATCAAACACTCCCGGGATCAGACACAGAGTGAATCTCCCTCCACATCGTCCCATCACACACTCCCGGCGTCAGACACAAAGTGAATCTCCCTCCACACCGTCCCATCACACACTACTAGGGTCAGACACAGAGTGAATCTCCCTCCACACCGTGTCATCAGCCGCTCACGGGGTCAGACGCAGAGGGATAATTCCTCTACACGGTCCCATCAAACAATCCCTGGGTCAGACACAGAGTGAATCTCCCTCCACACCGTCCCATCACACACTCCCGTGGTCAGACACAGAGAGATTATTCCTCTACACGGTCCCATCAAACACTCCCGGGGTCAGACACAGAGTGAATCTCCATCCGCACCGTCCCATCACACAGTCCCGTGGTCAGACACAGAGTGATTATTCATCTACACGGTCGCAACACACACTCCCGAGGTCAGACAAAGAGTGAATCTCCCTCCACACCGTGTCATCAGACGCTCACGGGGTCAGACGCAGAGGGATTATTCCTCTACACGGTCCCATCAAACAATCCCTGGGTCAGACACAGAGTGAATCTCCCTCCACACCGTCCCATCACACACTCCCGTGGTCAGACACAGAGAGATTATTCCTCTACACGGTCCCATCAAACACTCCCGGGGTCAGACAGAGTGATTATTCCTCTACACTGTCCCATCACACACTCCCGGGATCAGACACAGAGTGAATCTCCCTCCACACCGTCCCATCACACACTCCCGCCGTCAGACACAGAGTGAATCTCCATCCGCACCGTCCCATCACACACTCCCGTGGTCAGACACAGAGAGATTATTCCTCTACACGGTCCCATCAAACACTCCCGGGGTCAGACACAGAGTGATTATTCCTCTACACGGTCCCATCACACAGTCCCGGGATCAGACACAGAGTGAATCTCCATCCGCACCGTCACATCACACACTCCCGGGGTCAGACACAGAGTGATTATTCCTCTACACGGTCCCATCAAACACTCCCGGGATCAGACACAGAGTGAATCTCCCTCCACATCGTCCCATCACACACTCCCGGCGTCAGACACAAAGTGAATCTCCCTCCACACCGTCCCATCACACACTACTAGGGTCAGACACAGAGTGAATCTCCCTCCAGACCGTCCCATCACGTACTCCCGGGGTCACACACAGAGTGAATCTCCCTCCACATCGTCCCATCAAACACTCCCGGGGGTCAGACACAGAGTGATTATTCCTCTACACGGTCCCATCATACACTCCCGGGGGTCAGACACGGAGTGATTATTCCTCTACACAGTCCCATCAAACACCACCGGGGTCAAACACAGAGTGAATCTCCCTCCACACAGTCCCATCACACACTCCCGGGGTCAGAAACAGAGTGATTATTCAACTACACGGTCCCATCAAACACTCCCGGGGTCAGACACAGAGTGAACCTCCCTCCACAGTCCCATCAAACACCACCGGGGTCAAACACAGAGTGAATCTCCCTCCACACAGTCCCATCACACACTCCCGGGGTCAGAAACAGAGTGATTATTCAACTATTATTCAACTACACGGTCCCATCACACACTCCCGTGGTCAGACACAGAGAGATTATTCATCTACACTGTCCCATCAAACACTCCCGGGGTCAGACACAGAGTGAATCTCCCTCCACACGGTCCCATCACACATTCCCGTGGTCTGCCACAGAGAGATTATTCCTCTACACGGTCCCATCAAACACTCCCGGGGTCAGACACAGAGTGAATCTCCATACGCACCGTCCCATCACACAATCCCGGGGTCAGACACAGAGTGAATCTCCCTCCACATCGTCCCATCACACACTCCCGGCGTCAGACACAAAGTGAATCTCCCTCCACACCGTCCCATCACACACTACTAGGGTCAGACACAGAGTGAATCTCCCTCCAGACCGTCCCATCACATTCTCCCGGGGTCAGACACAGAGTGAATCTCCCTCCGCAAAGTACCATCAAACACTCCCGGGGGTCAGACACAGAGTGATTATTCCTCTACACGGTCCCATCAAACACTCCCGGGGGTCAGACACAGAGTGATTATTCCTCTACACGGTCCCATCAACACTCCCGGGGTCATACACGGAGTGATTGTTCCTCTACACAGCACCATCAAACACCCCCGGGGTCAGACACAGAGAGAATCTCCCTCCACACCGTCCCATCACACACTACTAGGTTCAGACACAGAGTGAATCTCCCTCCAGACCGACCCATCACATACTCCCGGGGTCACACACAGAGTGAAACACCCTCCACATCGTCCCATCAATCACTCCCGGGGGTCAGACACAGAGTGATTATTCCTCTACACGGTCCCATCAAACACTCCCGGGTCAGATGCGGAGCGATTATTCCTCTACACGGTCCCAACAAAGACTCCCTGGGTCAGACACAGAGTGATTATTCCTCTACACGGTCCCATCAAACACTCCCGGGATCAGACACAGAGTGAATCTCCCTCCACATCGCCCCATCACACACTCCCGGCGTCAGACACAAAGTGAATCTCCCTCCACACCGTCCCATCACACACTACTAGGGTCAGACACAGAGTGAATCTCCCTCCAGACCGTCCCATCACATACTCCCGGGGTCAGTCACAGAGTGAATCTCCCTCCACATCGTCCCATCAAACACTCCCGGGGGTCAGACACAGAGTGATTAATCCTCAACACGGTCCCATCATACACTCCCGGGGGTCAGACACGGAGTGATTATTCCTCTACACAGTCCTATCAAACACCCCCGGGGTCAAACACAGAGTGAATCTCCCTCCACACAGTCCCATCACACACTCCCGGGGTCAGAAACAGAGTGATTATTCATCTACACGGTCCCATCAAACACTCCCGGGGTCAGACACAGTGTGAATCTCCCTCCACACCGTCCCATCACACACTCCCGTGGTCAGACACAGAGTGATTATTCCTCTACACGGTCCCATCAACACTCCCGGGGTCATACACGGAGTGATTGTTCCTCTACACAGCCCCATCAAACACCCCCGGGGTCAGACACAGAGTGAATCTCCCTCCACACCGTCCTATCACACACTACTAGGGTCAGACACAGAGTGAATCTCCCTCCAGACCGACCTATCACATACTCCCGGGGTCACACACAGAGTGAAACACCCTCCACATCGTCCCATCAAACACTCCCGGGGGTCAGACACAGAGTGATTATTCCTCTACACGGTCCCATCAAACACTCCCGGGTCAGATGAGGAGCGATTATTCCTCTACACGGTCCCAACAAAGACTCCCTGGGTCAGACACAGAGTGATTATTACTCTGCACGGTCTCATCAAACACTCCCGGGGTCAGACACAGAGTGATGATGCCTGTACACGGTCCCAACAAACATTCCCGGGGTCAGACACAGAGTGATTATTCCTCTACACGGACCCATCAAACACTCTCGGTTTCAGACACAGTGTGAATCACCCTCCACACCGTCCCATCACACAGTACCGTGGTCAGACACAGAGTGATTATTCCTCTAAACGGTCCCATCAAACACTCCCGGGTTCAGACACAGAGTGAATCTCCCTCCACACCGTCCCGTCACACACTCCCGTGGTCAGAAACAGAGAGATTATTCCTCTACACGGTCCCAACAAAGACTCGCTGGCTCAGACACAGAGTGATTATTACTCTGCACGGTCCCATCAAACACTCCCGGGGTCAGACACAGTGATTATGCCTGTACACGGTCCCATCAAACATTCCCGGGGTCAGGCACAAAGTGATTATTCCTCTACACGGTCCCATCAAACACTCCCGGGGTCAGACAGAGTGAATCTCCATCCGCACCGTCCCATCACACAATCCCGTGGTCAGACACAGAGAGATTATTCCTCTACACTGTCCCATCCAACACTCCCTGGGTCAGACACAGACTGAATCTCCCTCGACACCGTCCCATCACACACTCCCGTGGTCTGACACAGAGTGAATCTCCCTCCACACCGTCCCATCACACACTACTAGGGTCAGACACAGAGTGAATCTCCCTCCAGACCGACCCATCACATACTCCCGGGGTCAGACACAGAGTGAAACACCCTCCACATCGTCCCATCAAACACTCCCGGGGGTCAGACACAGAGTGATTATTCCTCTACACGGTCCCATCAAACACTCCCGGGGTCAGACGCGGAGCGATTATTCCTCTACACGGTCCCATCAAAGGCTCCCTGGGTCAGACACTGAGTGATTATTACTCTGCACGGACCCATCAAACATTCCCGGGGTCAGACGCGGAGCGATTATTCCTCTACACGTTCCCAACAAAGGCTCCCTGGGTCAGACACAGAGTGATTATTACTCTGCACGGTCCCATCAAACATTCCCGGGGTCAGACACAGAGTGATTATGCCTGTACACGGTCCCATCAAACACTCCCGGGGTCAGACACAGAGTGATTATTCCTCTACACGGTCCCATAAAACACCCCCGGGGTCAGACACAGAGTGATTATTCCTCTACGCCGTCCCATCAAACACTCTCGGTTTCAGACACTGTGTGAATCTCCCTCCACACCGTCCCATCACACAGTCCCGTGGTCAGACACATAGTGATTATTCATCTACACGGTCGCATCACACACTCCCGAGGTCAAACAAAGAGTGAATCTCCCTCCACACCGTGTCATCACACGCTCACGGGGTCAGACACAGAGTGATTATTCCTCTACACAGCCCATCAAACAATCCCTGGGTCAGACAAAAAGTGAATTGCCCTCCACACCGACCCATCACACACTCCCGGGGTCAGACACAGAGTGAATCTCCCTCCACACCGTCCCATCACACACTCCCGTGGTCAGACACAGAGAGATTATTCCTCTACACGGTCCCATCAAACACTCCCGGGGTCAGACAGAGTGATTATTCCTCTACACGGTCCCATCACACACTCCCGGGATCAGACACAGAGTGAATCTCCCTCCACACCGTCCCATCACACACTCCCGGCGTCAGACACAGAGTGAATCTCCATCCGCACCGTCCGATCACACACTCCCGTGGTCAGACACAGAGAGATTATTCCTCTACACGGTCCCATCAAACACTCCCGGGGTCAGACACAGAGTGATTATTCCTCTACACGGTCCCATCACACACTCCCGGGATCAGACACAGAGTGAATCTCCATCCGCACCGTCACATCACACACTCCCGGGGTCAGACACAGAGTGATTATTCCTATACACGGTCCCATCAAACACTCCCGGGATCAGACACAGAGTGAATCTCCCTCCACATCGTCCCATCACACACTCCCGGCGTCAGACACAAAGTGAATCTCCCTCCACACCGTCCCATCACACACTACAAGGGTCAGACACAGAGTGAATCTCCCTCCACACCGTGTCATCAGCCGTTCACGGGGTCAGACGCAGAGGGATAATTCCTCTACACGGTCCCATCAAACAATCCCTGGGTCAGACACAGAGTGAATCTCCCTCCACACCGTCCCATCACACACTCCCGTGGTCAGACACAGAGAGATTATTCCTCTACACGGTCCCATCAAACACTCCCGGGGTCAGACACAGAGTGAATCTCCATCCGCACCGTCCCATCACACAGTCCCGTGGTCAGACACAGAGTGATTATTCATCTACACGGTCACAACACACACTCCCGAGGTCAGACAAAGAGTGAATCTCCCTCCACACCGTGTCATCAGACGCTCACGGGGTCAGACGCAGAGGGATTATTCCTCTACACGGTCCCATCAAACAATCCCTGGGTCAGACACAGAGTGAATCTCCCTCCACACCGTCCCATCACACACTCCCGTGGTCAGACACAGAGAGATTATTCCTCTACACGGTCCCATCAAACACTCCCGGGGTCAGACAGAGTGATTATTCCTCTACACGGTCCCATCAAACACTCCCGGGATCAGACACAGAGTGAATCTCCCTCCACATCGTCCCATCACACTCTCCCGGCGTCAGACACAAAGTGAATCTCCCTCCACACCGTCCCATCACACACTACTAGGGTCAGACACAGAGTGAATCTCCCTCCAGACCGTCCCATCACGTACTCCCGGGGTCACACACAGAGTGAATCTCCCTCCACATCGTCCCATCAAACACTCCCGGGGGTCAGACACAGAGTGATTATTCCTCTACACGGTCCCATCATACACTCCCGGGGGTCAGACACGGAGTGATTATTCCTCTACACAGTCCCATCAAACACCACCGGGGTCAAACACAGAGTGAATCTCCCTCCACACAGTCCCATCACACACTCCCGGGGTCAGAAACAGTGTGATTATTCAACTACACGGTCCCATCAAACACTCCCGGGGTCAGACACAGAGTGAACCTCCCTCCACACCGTCCCATCACACACTCCCGTGGTCAGTCACAGAGAGATTATTCATCTACACTGTCCCATCAAACACTCCCGGGGTCAGACACAGAGTGAATCTCCCTCCACACCGTCCCATCACACACTCCCGTGGTCTGCCACAGAGAGATTATTCCTCTACACGGTCCCATCAAACACTCCCGGGGTCAGACACAGAGTGAATCTCCATACGCACCGTCCCATCACACAATCCCGGGGTCAGACACAGAGTGAATCTCCCTCCACATCGTCCCATCACACACTCCCGGCGTCAGACACAAAGTGAATCTCCCTCCACACCGTCCCATCACACACTACTAGGGTCAGACACAGAGTGAATCTCCCTCCAGACCGTCCCATCACATTCTCCCGGGGTCAGACACAGAGTGAATCTCCCTCCACAAAGTACCATCAAACACTCCCGGGGGTCAGACACAGAGTGATTATTCCTCTACACGGTCCCATCAAACACTCCCGGGGGTCAGACACAGAGTGATTATTCCTCTACACGGTCCCATCAACACTCCCGGGGTCATACACGGAGTGATTGTTCCTCTACACAGCACCATCAAACACCCCCGGGGTCAGACACAGAGTGAATCTCCCTCCACACCGTCCCATCACACACTACTAGGGTCAGACACAGAGTGAATCTCCCTCCAGACCGACCCATCACATACTCCCGGGGTCACACACAGAGTGAAACACCCTCCACATCGTCCCATCAATCACTCCCGGGGGTCAGACACAGAGTGATTATTCCTCTACACGGTCCCATCAAACACTCCCGGGTCAGATGCGGAGCGATTATTCCTCTACACGGTCCCAACAAAGACTCCCTGGGTCAGACACAGAGTGATTATTCCTCTACACGGTCCCATCAAACACTCCCGGGATCAGACACAGAGTGAATCTCCCTCCACACCGTCCCATCACACACTACTAGGGTCAGACACAGAGTGAATCTCCCTCCAGACCGTCCCATCACATACTCCCGGGGTCACTCACAGAGTGAATCTCCCTCCACATCGTCCCATCAAACACTCCCGGGGGTCAGACACAGAGTGCTTAATCCTCAACACGGTCCCATCATACACTCCCGGGTTCAGACACGGAGTGATTATTCCTCTACACAGTCCTATCAAACACCCCCGGGGTCAAACACAGAGTGAATCTCCCTCCACACAGTCCCATCACACACTCCCGGGGTCAGAAACAGAGTGATTATTCATCTACACGGTCCCATCAAACACTCCCGGGGTCAGACACAGAGTGATTATTCCTCTACACGGTCCCATCAACACTCCCGGGGTCATACACGGAGTGATTGTTCCTCTACACAGCCCCATCAAACACCCCCGGGGTCAGACACAGAGTGAATCTCCCTCCACACCGTCCCATCACACACTACTAGGGTCAGACACAGAGTGAATCTCCCTCCAGACCGACCTATCACATACTCCCGGGGTCACACACAGAGTGAAACACCCTCCACATCGTCCCATCAAACACTCCCGGGGGTCAGACACAGAGTGATTATTCCTCTACACGGTCCCATCAAACACTCCCGGGTCAGATGAGGAGCGATTATTCCTCTACACGGTCCCAACAAAGACTCCCTGGGTCAGACACAGAGTGATTATTACTCTGCACGGTCTCATCAAACACTCCCGGGGTCAGACACAGAGTGATGATGCCTGTACACGGTCCCAACAAACATTCCCGGGGTCAGACACAGAGTGATTATTCCTCTACACGGACCCATCAAACACTCTCGGTTTCAGACACAGTGTGAATCACCCTCCACACCGTCCCATCACACAGTACCGTGGTCAGACACAGAGTGATTATTCCTCTAAACGGTCCCATCAAACACTCCCGGGTTCAGACACAGAGTGAATCTCCCTCCACACCGTGTCAACACACGCTCACGGGGTCAGACACAGAGTGATTATTCCTCTACACGGTCCCATCAAACAATCCCTGGGTCAGACAAAAAGTGAAACTCCCTCCACACCGTCCCATCACACACTCCCGGGGTCAGACACAGAGTGATTATTCCTCTAAACGGTCCCATCAAACACTCCCGGGGTCAGACACAGAGTGAATCTCCCTCCACACCGTCCCGTCACACACTCCCGTGGTCAGACACAGAGAGATTATTCCTCTACACGGTCCCAACAAAGACTCGCTGGCTCAGACACAGAGTGATTATTACTCTGCACGGTCCCATCAAACACTCCCGGGGTCAGACACAGTGATTATGCCTGTACACGGTCCCATCAAACATTCCCGGGGTCAGGCACAAAGTGATTATTCCTCTACACGGTCCCATCAAACACTCCCGGGGTCAGACAGAGTGAATCTCCATCCGCACCGTCCCATCACACAATCCCGTGGTCAGACACAGAGAGATTATTCCTCTACACTGTCCCATCAAACACTCCGGGGTCAGACACAGACTGAATCTCCCTCGACACCGTCCCATCACACACTCCCGTGGTCTGACACAGAGAGATTATTCCTCTACACGGTCCCATCAAACACTCCCGGGTCAGATGAGGAGCGATTATTCCTCTACACGGTCCCAACAAACACTCCCGGGGTCAGACGCGGAGCGATTATTCCTCTACACGGTCCCATCAAAGGCTCCCTGGGTCAGACACAGAGTGATTATTACTCTGCACGGTCCCATCAAACATTCCCGGGGTCAGACGCGGAGCGATTATTCCTCTACACGGTCCCAACAAAGGCTCCCTGGGTCAGACACAGAGTGATTATTACTCTGCACGGTCCCATCAAACATTCCCGGGGTCAGACACAGAGTGATTATGCCTGTACACGGTCCCATCAAACACTCCCGGGGTCAGACACAGAGTGATTATTCCTCTACACGGTCCCATAAAACACCCCCGGGGTCAGACACAGAGTGATTATTCCTCTACGCCGTCCCATCAAACACTCTCGGTTTCAGACACTGTGTGAATCTCCCTCCACACCGTCCCATCACACAGTCCCGTGGTCAGACACAGAGTGATTATTCATCTACACGGTCGCATCACACACTCCCGAGGTCAGACAAAGAGTGAATCTCCCTCCACACCGTGTCATCACACGCTCACGGGGTCAGACACAGAGTGATTATTCCTCTACACAGTCCCATCAAACAATCCCTGGGTCAGACAAAAAGTGAATTGCCCTCCACACCGACCCATAACACACTCCCGGGTCAGACACAGAGTGAATCTCCCTCCACACCGTCCCATCACACACTCCCGTGGTCAGACACAGAGAGATTATTCCTCTACACAGTCCCATCAAACACTCCCGGGGTCAGACAGAGTGATTATTCCTCTACACGGTCCCATCACACACTCCCGGGATCAGACACAGAGTGAATCTCCCTCCACAACGTCCCATCACACACTCCCGCCGTCAGACACAGAGTGAATCTCCATCCGCACCGTCCCATCACACACTCCCGTGGTCAGACACAGAGAGATTATTCCTCTACACGGTCCCATCAAACACTCCCGGGGTCAGACACAGAGTGATTATTCCTCTACACGGTCCCATAAAACACCCCCGGGGTCAGACATAGAGTGATTATTCCTCTACGCCGTCCCATCAAACACTCTCGGTTTCAGACACTGTGTGAATCTCCCTCCACACCGTCCCATCACACAGTCCCGTGGTCAGACACAGAGTGATGATTCATCTACACGGTCGCATCACACACTCCCGAGGTCAGACAAAGAGTGAATCTCCCTCCACACCGTGTCATCACACGCTCACGGGGTCAGACACAGAGTGAATCTCCCTCCACACCGTCCCATCACACACTCCCGGCGTCAGACACAGAGTAAATCTCCATCCGCACCGTCCCATCACACACTCCCGTGGTCAGACACAGAGAGATTATTCCTCTACACGGTCCCATCAAACACTCCCGGGGTCAGACACAGAGTGATTATTCCTCTACACGGACCCATCACACACTCCCGGGATCAGACACAGAGTGAATCTCCATCCGCACCGTCACATCACACACTCCCGGGGTCAGACACAGAGTGATTATTCCTCTACACGGTCCCATCAAACACTCCCGGGATCAGACACAGAGTGAATCTCCCTCCACATCGTCCCATCACACACTCCCGGCGTCAGACACAAAGTGAATCTCCCCCCACACCGTCCCATCACACACTACTAGGGTCAGACACAGAGTGAATCTCCCTCCAGACCGACCCATCACATACTCCCGGGGTCACACACAGAGTGAAACACCCTCAACATCGTCCCATCAAACACTCCCGGGGGTCAGACACAGAGTGATTATTCCTCTTCACGGTCCCATCAAACACTCACGGGTCAGATGCGGAGCGATTATTCCTCTACACGGTCCCAACAAAGACTGCCTGGGTCAGACACAGAGTGATTATTACTCTGCACGGTCTCATCAAACACTCCCGGGGTCAGACACAGAGTGATGATGCCTGTACACGGTCCCATCAAACATTCCCGGGGTCAGAGACAGTGTGAATCTCCCTCCACACCGTCCCATCACACAGTCCCGTGGTCAGACACAGAGTGATTATTCCTCTACACGGTCCCATCAAACAATCTCTGGGTCAGACAAAAAGTGAAACTCCCTCCACACCGTCCCATCACACACTCCCGGGGTCAGACACAGAGAGATCATTCCTCTTCACGGTCCCATCAAACACTCCCGGGTCAGATGCGGAGCGATTATTCCTCTACACGGTCCCAACAAAGACTGCCTGGGTCAGACACAGAGTGATTATTACTCTGCACGGTCTCATCAAACACTCCCGGGGTCAGACACAGAGTGATGATGCCTGTACACGGTCCCATCAAACATTCCCGGGGTCAGACACAGTGTGAATCTCCCTCCACACCGTCCCATCACACAGTCCCGTGGTCAGACACAAAGTGATTATTCCTCTACACGGTCCCATCAAACAATCTCTGGGTCAGACAAAAAGTGAAACTCCCTCCACACCGTCCCATCACACACTCCCGGGGTCAGACACAGAGTGAATCTCCCTCCAGACCGACCCATCACATACTCCCGGGGTCACACACAGAGTGAAACACCCTCAACATCGTCCCATCAAACACTCCCGGGGGTCAGACACAGAGTGATTATTCCTCTTCACGGTCCCATCAAACACTCCCGGGTCAGATGCGGAGCGATTATTCCTCTACACGGTCCCAACAAAGACTGCCTGGGTCAGACACAGAGTGATTATTACTCTGCACGGTCTCATCAAACACTCCCGGGTTCAGACACAGAGTGATGATGCCTGTACACGGTCCCATCAAACATTCCCGGGGTCAGGCACAAAGTGATTATTCCTCTACACCGTCCCATCACACACTCCCGGCGTCAGACACAGAGAGATTATTCCTCTACACGGTCCCATCAAACACTCCCGGGGTCAGACAGAGTGATTATTCCTCTACACGGTCCCATCACACACTCCCGGGATCAGACACAGAGTGAATCTCCCTCCACACCGTCCCATCACACACTCCCGGCGTCAGACACAGAGTGAATCTCCATCCGCACCGTCCGATCACACACTCCCGTGGTCAGACACAGAGAGATTATTCCTCTACACGGTCCCATCAAACACTCCCGGGGTCAGACACAGAGTGATTATTCCTCTACACGGTCCCATCACACACTCCCGGGATCAGACACAGAGTGAATCTCCATCCGCACCGTCACATCACACACTCCCGGGGTCAGACACAGAGTGATTATTCCTCTACACGGTCCCATCAAACACTCCCGGGATCAGACACAGAGTGAATCTCCCTCCACATCGTCCCATCACACACTCCCGGCGTCAGACACAAAGTGAATCTCCCTCCACACCGTCCCATCACACACTACAAGGGTCAGACACAGAGTGAATCTCCCTCCACACCGTGTCATCAGCCGCTCACGGGGTCAGACGCAGAGGGATAATTCCTCTACACGGTCCCATCAAACAATCCCTGGGTCAGACACAGAGTGAATCTCCCTCCACACCGTCCCATCACACACTCCCGTGGTCAGACACAGAGAGATTATTCCTCTACACGGTCCCATCAAACACTCCCGGGGTCAGACACAGAGTTAATCTCCATCCGCACCGTCCCATCACACAGTCCCGTGGTCAGACACAGAGTGATTATTCATCTACACGGTCACAACACACACTCCCGAGGTCAGACAAAGAGTGAATCTCCCTCCACACCGTGTCATCAGACGCTCACGGGGTCAGACGCAGAGGGATTATTCCTCTACACGGTCCCATCAAACAATCCCTGGGTCAGACACAGAGTGAATCTCCCTCCACACCGTCCCATCACACACTCCCGTGGTCAGACACAGAGAGATTATTCCTCTACACGGTCCCATCAAACACTCCCGGGGTCAGACAGAGTGATTATTCCTCTACACGGTCCCATCAAACACTCCCGGGATCAGACACAGAGTGAACCTCCCTCCACACCGTCCCATCACACACTCCCGTGGTCAGTCACAGAGAGATTATTCATCTACACTGTCCCATCAAACACTCCCGGGTCAGACACAGAGTGAATCTCCCTCCACACCGTCCCATCACACACTCCCGTGGTCTGCCACAGAGAGATTATTCCTCTACACGGTCCCATCAAACACTCCCGGGGTCAGACACAGAGTGAATCTCCATCCGCACCGTCCCATCACACAATCCCGGGGTCAGACACAGAGTGAATCTCCCTCCACATCGTCCCATCACACACTCCCGGCGTCAGACACAAAGTGAATCTCCCTCCACACCGTCCCATCACACACTACTAGGGTCAGACACAGAGTGAATCTCCCTCCAGACCGTCCCATCACATTCTCCCGGGGTCAGACACAGAGTGAATCTCCCTCCACAAAGTACCATCAAACACTCCCGGGGGTCAGACACAGAGTGATTATTCCTCTACACGGTCCCATCAAACACTCCCGGGGGTCAGACACAGAGTGATTATTCCTCTACACGGTCCCATCAACACTCCCGGGGTCATACACGGAGTGATTGTTCCTCTACACAGCACCATCAAACACCCCCGGGGTCAGACACAGAGTGAATCTCCCTCCACACCGTCCCATCACACACTACTAGGGTCAGACACAGAGTGAATCTCCCTCCAGACCGACCCATCACATACTCCCGGGGTCACACACAGAGTGAAACACACTCCACATCGTCCCATCAATCACTCCCGGAGGTCAGACACAGAGTGATTATTCCTCTACACGGTCCCATCAAACACTCCCGGGTCAGATGCGGAGCGATTATTCCTCTACACGGTCCCAACAAAGACTCCCTGGGTCAGACACAGAGTGATTATTCCTCTACACGGTCCCATCAAACACTCCCGGGATCAGACACAGAGTGAATCTCCCTCCACACCGTCCCATCACACACTACTAGGGTCAGACACAGAGTGAATCTCCCTCCAGACCGTCCCATCACATACTCCCGGGGTCACTCACAGAGTGAATCTCCCTCCACATCGTCCCATCAAACACTCCCGGGGGTCAGACACAGAGTGATTAATCCTCAACACGGTCCCATCATACACTCCCGGGGGTCAGACACGGAGTGATTATTCCTCTACACAGTCCTATCAAACACCCCCGGGGTCAAACACAGAGTGAATCTCCCTCCACACAGTCCCATCACACACTCCCGGGGTCAGAAACAGAGTGATTATTCATCTACACGGTCCCATCAAACACTCCCGGGGTCAGACACAGTGTGACTCTCCCTCCACACCGTCCCATCACACACTCCCGTGGTCAGACACAGAGTGATTATTCCTCTACACGGTCCCATCAACACTCCCGGGGTCATACACGGAGTGATTGTTCCTCTACACAGCCCCATCAAACACCCCCGGGGTCAGACACAGAGTGAATCTCCCTCCACACCGTCCCATCACACACTACTAGGGTCAGACACAGAGTGAATCTCCCTCCAGACCGACCTATCACATACTCCCGGGGTCACACACAGAGTGAAACACCCTCCACATCGTCCCATCAAACACTCCCGGGGGTCAGACACAGAGTGATTATTCCTCTACACGGTCCCATCAAACACTCCCGGGTCAGATGAGGAGCGATTATTCCTCTACACGGTCCCAACAAAGACTCCCTGGGTCAGACACAGAGTGATTATTACTCTGCACGGTCTCATCAAACACTCCCGGGGTCAGACACAGAGTGATGATGCCTGTACACGGTCCCATCAAACATTCCCGGGGTCAGACACAGAGTGATTATTCCTCTACACGGTCCCATCAAACACTCTCGGTTTCAGACACAGTGTGAATCACCCTCCACACCGTCCCATCACACAGTACCGTGGTCAGACACAGAGTGATTATTCATCTACACGGTCGCATCTCACACTCCCGAGTTCAGACAAAGAGTGAATCTCCCTCCACACCGTGTCATCACACGCTCACGGGGTCAGACACAGAGTGATTATTCCTCTACACGGTCCCATCAAACAATCCCTGGGTCAGACAAAAAGTGAAACTCCCTCCACACCGTCCCATCACACACTCCCGGGGTCAGACACAGAGTGATTATTCCTCTAAACGGTCCCATCAAACACTCCCGGGGTCAGACACAGAGTGAATCTTCCTCCACACCGTCCCGTCACACACTCCCGTGGTCAGACACAGAGAGATTATTCCTCTACACGGTCCCAACAAAGACTCGCTGGCTCAGACACAGAGTGATTATTACTCTGCACGGTCCCATCAAACACTCCCGGGGTCAGACACAGTGATTATGCCTGTACACGGTCCCATCAAACATTCCCGGGGTCAGGCACAAAGTGATTATTCCTCTACACGGTCCCATCAAACACTCCCGGGGTCAGACAGAGTGAATCTCCATCCGCACCGTCCCATCACACAATCCCGTGGTCAGACACAGAGAGATTATTCCTCTACACTGTCCCATCAAACACTCCCGGGGTCAGACACAGACTGATTCTCCCTCGACACCGTCCCATCACACACTCCCGTGGTCTGACACAGAGAGATTATTCCTCTACACGGTCCCATCAAACACTCCCGGGGTCAAAAACACAGAGTGAATCTCCATCCGCACCGTCCCATCGTACACTCACGGGGTCAGACACAGAGTGAATCTCCCTCCACACCGTTCCATCACACACTACTAGGGTCAGACACAGAGTGAGTCTCCCTCCAGACCGACCCATCACATACTCCCGGGGTCAGACACAGAGTGAAACACCCTCCACATCGTCCCATCAAACACTCCCGGGGGTCAGACACAGAGTGATTATTCCTCTACACGGTCCCATCAAACACTCCCGGGGTCAGACGCGGAGCGATTATTCCTCTACACGGTCCCATCAAAGGCTCCCTGGGTCAGACACAGAGTGATTATTACTCTGCACGGTCCCATCAAACATTCCCGGGGTCAGACGCGGAGCGATTATTCCTCTACACGGTCCCAACAAAGTCTCCCTGGGTCAGACACAGAGTGAATATTACTCTGCACGGTCCCATCAAACATTCCCGGGGTCAGACACAGAGTGATTATGCCTGTACACGGTCCCATCAAACACTCCCGGGGTCAGACACAGAGTGATTATTCCTCTACACGGTCCCATAAAACACCCCCGGGGTCAGACACAGAGTGATTATTCCTCTACGCCGTCCCATCAAACACTCTAGGTTTCAGACACTGTGTGAATCTCCCTCCACACCGTCCCATCACACAGTCCCGTGGTCAGACACAGAGTGATTATTCATCTACACGGTCGCATCACACACTCCCGAGGTCAGACAAAGAGTGAATCTCCCTCCACACCGTGTCATCACACGCTCACGGGGTCAGACACAGAGTGATTATTCCTCTACACAGTCCCATCAAACAATCCCTGGGTCAGACAAAAAGTGAATTGCCCTCCACACCGACCCATAACACACTCCCGGGGTCAGACACAGAGTGAATCTCCCTCCACACCGTCCCATCACACACTCCCGTGGTCAGACACAGAGAGATTATTCCTCTACACGGTCCCATCAAACACTCCCGGGGTCAGACAGAGTGATTATTCCTCTACACGGTCCCATCACACTCTCCCGGGATCAGACACAGAGTGAATCTCCCTCCACAACGTCCCATCACACACTCCCGCCGTCAGACACAGAGTGAATCTCCATCCGCACCGTCCCATCACACACTCCCGTGGTCAGACACAGAGAGATTATTCCTCTACACGGTCCCATCAAACACTCCCGGGGTCAGACACAGAGTGATTATTCCTCTACACGGTCCCATAAAACACCCCCGGGGTCAGACATAGAGTGATTATTCCTCTACGCCGTCCCATCAAACACTCTCGGTTTCAGACACTGTGTGAATCTCCCTCCACACCGTCCCATCACACAGTCCCGGGGTCAGACACAGAGTGATGATTCATCTACACGGTCGCATCACACACTCCCGAGGTCAGACAAAGAGTGAATCTCCCTCCACACCGTGTCATCACACGCTCACGGGGTCAGACACAGAGTGATTATTACTCTACACGGTCCCATCAAACAATCCCTGGGTCAGACAAAAAGTGAAACTCCCTCCACACCGTCCCATCACACACTCCCGGGGTCAGACACAGAGAGATTATTCCTCTACACGGTCCCAACAAAGACTCCCTGGCTCAGACACAGAGTGATTATTACTCTGCACGGTCCCATCAAACAGTCCCGGGGTCAGACACAGTGATTATGCCTGTACACGGTCCCATCAAACATTCCCGGTGTCAGGCACAAAGTGATTATTCCTCTACACGGTCCCATCAAACACTCCCGGGGTCAGACACAGACTGAATCTCCCTCGACACCGTCCCATCACACACTCCCGTGGTCTGACACAGAGAGATTATTCCTCTACACGGTCCCATCAAACACTCCCGGGGTCAGACACAGACTGAATCTCCTTTCGCACCGTCCCATCGTACACTCACGGGGTCAGACACAGAGTAAATCTCCCTCCACACCGTCCCATCACACACTACTAGGGTCACACAGTCTCCCTCCAGACCTACCCATCACATACTCCCGGGGTCACACACAGAGTGAAACACCCTCCACATCGTCCCATCAAACACTCCCGGGGGTCAGACACAGAGTGATTATTCCTCTACACGGTCCCATCAAACACTCCCGGGGTCAGACGCGGAGCGATTATTCCTCTACACGGTCCCAACAAAGGCTCCCTGGGTCAGACACAGAGTGATTATCACTCTGCACGGTCCCATCAAACACTCCCGGTGTCAGACACAGAGTGATTATGCCTGTACACGGTCCCATCAAACACTCCCGGGGTCAGACACAGAGTGATTATTCCTCTACACGGTCCCATAAAACACCCCCGGGGTCAGACATAGAGTGATTATTCCTCTACGCCGTCCCATCAAACACTCTCGGTTTCAGACACTGTGTGAATCTCCCTCCACACCGTCCCATCACACAGTCCCGTGGTCAGACACAGAGTGATGATTCATCTACACTGTCGCATCACACACTCCCGGGGTCAGACAAAGAGTGAATCTCCCTCCACACCGTGTCATCACACGCTCACGGGGTCAGACACAGAGTGAATCTCCCTCCACACCGTCCCATCACACACTCCCGGCGTCAGACACAGAGTGAATCTCCATCCGCACCGTCCCATCACACACTCCCGTGGTCAGACACAGAGAGATTATTCCTCTACACGGTCCCATCAAACACTCCCGGGGTCAGACACAGAGTGATTATTCCTCTACACGGACCCATCACACACTCCCGGGATCAGACACAGAGTGAATCTCCATCCGCACCGTCACATCACACACTCCCGGGGTCAGACACAGAGTGATTATTCCTCTACACGGTCCCATCAAACACTCCCGGGATCAGACACAGAGTGAATCTCCCTCCACATCGTCCCATCACACACTCCCGGCGTCAGACACAAAGTGAATCTCCCCCCACACCGTCCCATCACACACTACTAGGGTCAGACACAGAGTGAATCTCCCTCCAGACCGACCCATCACATACTCCCGGGGTCACACACAGAGTGAAACACCCTCAACATCGTCCCATCAAACACTCCCGGGGGTCAGACACAGAGTGATTATTCCTCTTCACGGTCCCATCAAACACTCCCGGGTCAGATGCGGAGCGATTATTCCTCTACACGGTCCCAACAAAGACTGCCTGGGTCAGACACAGAGTGATTATTACTCTGCACGGTCTCATCAAACACTCCCGGGGTCAGACACAGAGTGATGATGCCTGTACACGGTCCCATCAAACAATCTCTGGGTCAGACAAAAAGTGAAACTCCCTCCACACCGTCCCATCACACACTCCCGGGGTCAGACACAGAGTGAATCTCCCTCCACACCGTCCCGTCACACACTCCCGTGGTCAGACACAGAGAGATTATTCCTCTACACGGTCCCAACAAAGACTCCCTGGCTCAGACACAGAGCGATTATTACTCTGCACGGTCCCATCAAACACTCCCGGAGTCAGGCACAGTGATTATGCCTGTACACGGTCCCATCAAACATTCCCGGGGTCAGGCACAAAGTGATTATTCCTCTACACGGTCCCATCAAACACTCCCAGGGTCAGACACAGAGTGATGATGCCTGTACACGGTCCCATCAAACATTCCCGGGGTCAGACACAGTGTGAATCTCCCTCCACACCGTCCCATCACACAGTCCCGTGGTCAGACACAGAGTGATTATTCCTCTACACGGTCCCATCAAACAATCTCTGGGTCAGACAAAAAGTGAAACTCCCTCCACACCGTCCCGTCACACACTCCCGTGGTCAGACACAGAGAGATCATTCCTCTTCACGGTCCCATCAAACACTCCCGGGTCAGATGCGGAGCGATTATTCCTCTACACGGTCCCAACAAAGACTGCCTGGGTCAGACACAGAGTGATTATTACTCTGCACGGTCTCATCAAACACTCCCGGGGTCAGACACAGAGTGATGATGCCTGTACACGGTCCCATCAAACATTCCCGGGGTCAGACACAGTGTGAATCTCCCTCCACACCGTCCCATCACACAGTCCCGTGGTCAGACACAGAGTGATTATTCCTCTACACGGTCCCATCAAACAATCTCTGGGTCAGACAAAAAGTGAAACTCCCTCCACACCGTCCCATCACACACTCCCGGGGTCAGACACAGAGTGAATCTCCCTCCACACCGTCCCGTCACACACTCCCGTGGTCAGACACAGAGAGATTATTCCTCTACACGGTCCCAACAAAGACTCCCTGGCTCAGACACAGAGCGATTATTACTCTGCACGGTCCCATCAAACACTCCCGGAGTCAGGCACAGTGATTATGCCTGTACACGGTCCCATCAAACATTCCCGGGGTCAGGCACAAAGTGATTATTCCTCTACACGGTCCCATCAAACACTCCCAGGGTCAGACACAGAGTGAATCTCCATCCGCACCGTCCCATCACACAATCCCGTGGTCAGACACAGAGAGATTATTCCTCTACACTGTCCCATCAAACACTCCCGGGGTCAGACACAGACTGAATCTCCCTCGACACCGTCCCATCACACACTCCCGTGGTCTGACACAGAGAGATTATTCCTCTACACGGTCCCATCAAACACTCCCGGGGTCAGACACAGAGTGAATCTCCATCCGCACGGTCCAATCGTACACTCACGGGGTCAGACACAGAGTGAATCTCCCTCCACAACATCCCATCACACACTACTAGGGTCAGACACAGAGTGAGTCTCCCTCCAGACCGACCCATCACATACTCCCGGGGTCAGACACAGAGTGAAACACCCTCCACATCGTCCCATCACACACTCCCGTGGTCAGACACAGAGAGATTATTCCTCTACACGGTCCCATCAAACACTCCCGGGGTCAGACACAGAGTGATTATTCCTCTACACGGTCCAATCACACACTCCCGGGATCAGACACAGAGAGAATCTCCATCCGCACCGTCACATCACACACTCCCGGGGTCAGACACAGAGTGATTATTCCTCTACACGGTCCCATCAAACATTCCCGGGATCAGACACAGAGTGAATCTCCCTCCACATCGTCCCATCACACACTCCCGGCGTCAGACACAAAGTGAATCTCCCTCCACACCGTCCCATCACACACTACTAGGGTCAGACACAGAGTGAATCTCCCTCCAGACCGTCCCATCACATACTCCCGGGGTCACACACAGAGTGAATCTCCCTCCACATCGTCCCATCAAACACTCCCGGGTGTCAGACACAGAGTAATTATTCCTCTACACGGTCCCATCATACACTCCCGGGGGTCAGACACGGAGTGATTATTCCTCTACACAGTCCCATCAAACACCCCCGGGGTCAAACACAGAGTGAATCTCCCTCCACACAGACCCATCACACATTCCCGGGGTCAGAAACAGAGTGATTATTCATCTACACGGTCCCATCAAACACTCCCGGGGTCAGACACAGAGTGAATCTCCCTCCACACCGTCCCATCACACACTCCCGTGGTCAGACACAGAGAGATTATTCCTCTACACTGTCCCATCAAACACTCCCGGGGTCAGACACAGAGTGAATCTCCCTCCACACCGTCCCATCACACACTCCCGTGGTCTGCCACAGAGAGATTATTCCTCTACACGGTCCCATCAAACACTCCCGGGGTCAGACACAGAGTGAATCTCCATCCGCACCGTCCCATCACACAATCCCGGGGTCAGACACAGAGTGAATCTCTCTCCACATCGTCCCATCACACACTCCCGGCGTCAGACACAAAGTGAATCTCCCTCCACACCGTCCCATCACACACTACTAGGGTCAGACACAGAGTGAATCTCCCTCCAGACCGTCCCATCACATACTCCCGGGGTCAGACACAGAGTGAATCTCCCTCCACAAAGTACCATCAAACACTCCCGGGGGTCAGACACAGAGTGATTATTCCTCTACACGGTCCCATCAAACACTCCCGGGGGTCAGACACAGAGTGATTATTCCTCTACACGGTCCCATCAACACTCCCGGGGTCATACACGGAGTGATTGTTCCTCTACACAGCCCCATCAAACACCCCCGGGGTCAGACACAGAGTGAATCTCCCTCCACACCGTCCCATCACACACTACTAGGGTAAGACACAGAGTGAATCTCCCTCCAGACCGACCCATCACATACTCCCGGGGTCACACACAGAGTGAAACACCCTCCACATCGTCCCATCAAACACTCCCGGGGTTCAGACACAGAGTGATTATTCCTCTACACGGTCCCATCAAACACTCCCGGGTCAGATGCGGAGCGATTATTCCTCTACACGGTCCCAACAAAGACTCCCTGGGTCAGACACAGAGTGATTATTACTCTGCACGGTCTCATCAAACACTCCCGGGGTCAGACACAGAGTGATGATGCCTGTACACGGTCCCATCAAACATTCCCGGGTTCAGACACAGAGTGATTATTCCTCTGCACGGTCCCATCAAACACTCTCGGTTTCAGACACAGTGTGAATCTCCCTCCACACCGTCCCATCACACAGTCCCGTGGTCAGACACAGAGTGATTATTCATCTACACTGTCGCATCACACACTCCCGAGGTCAGACAAAGAGTGAATCTCCCTCCACACCGTATCATCACACCCTCACGGGGTCTGACACAGAGAGATTATTCCTCTACACGGTCCCATCAAACACTCCCGGGGTCAGACACAGAGTGAATCTCCATCCGCACCGTCCCATCGTACACTCACGGGGTCAGGCACAGAGTGAATCTCCCTCCACACCGTCCCATCACACACTACTAGGATCAGACACAGAGTGAGTCTCCCTCCAGACCGACCCATCACATACTCCCGGGGTCAGACACAGAGTGAAACACCCTCCACATCGTCTCATCAAACACTCCCAGGGGGTCAGACACAGAGTGATTATTCCTCTACACGGTCCCATCAAACACTCCCGGGGTCAGACGCGGAGCGATTATTCCTCTACACGGTCCCAACAAAGGCTCCCTGGGTCAGACACAGAGTGATTATTACTCTGCACGGTCTCATCAAACACTCCCGGGGTCAGACACAGAGTGATGATGCCTGTACACGGTCCCATCAAACTTTCCCGGGGTCAGACACAGAGTGATTATTCCTCTACGCCGTCCCATCAAACACTCTCGGTTTCAGACACTGTGTGAATCTCCCTCCACACCGTCCCATCACACAGTCCCGTGGTCAGACACAGAGTGAATATTCATCTACACGGTCGCATCACACACTCCCGAGGTCAGACAAAGAGTGAATCTCCCTCCACACCGTGTCATCACACGCTCACGGGGTCAGACACAGAGTGATGATTCCTCTACACAGTCCCATCAAACAATCCCTGGGTCAGACAAAAAGTGAATTGCCCTCCACACCGACCCATAACACACTCCCGGGGTCAGACAGAGTGATTATTCCTCTACACGGTCCCATCAAACACTCCCGGGGTCAGTCACAGAGTGAATCTCCCTCCACACCGTCCCATCACACACTCCCGTGGTCAGACACAGAGAGATTATTCCTCTACACGGTCCCATCAAACACTCCCGGGGTCAGACAGAGTGATTATTCCTCTACACGGTCCCATCACACTCTCCCGGGATCAGACACAGAGTGAATCTCCCTCCACAACTTCCCATCACACTCTCCCGCCGTCAGACACAGAGTGAATCTCCATCCGCACCGTCCCATCACACACTCCCGTGGTCAGACACAGAGAGATTATTCCTCTACACGGTCCCATCAAACACTCCCGGGGTCAGACACAGAGTGATTATTCCTCTACACGGTCCCATAAAACACCCCCGGGGTCAGACATAGAGTGATTATTCCTCTACGCCGTCCCATCAAACACTCTCGGTTTCAGACACTGTGTGAATCTCCCTCCACACCGTCCCATCACACAGTCCCGTGGTCAGACACAGAGTGATGATTCATCTACACGGTCGCATCAAACACTCCCGAGGTCAGACAAAGAGTGAATCTCCCTCCACACCGTGTCATCACACGCTCACGGGGTCAGACACAGAGTGATTATTACTCTACACGGTCCCATCAAACAATCCCTGGGTCAGACAAAAAGTGAAACTCCCTCCACACCGTCCCATCACACACTCCCGGGGTCAGACACAGAGAGATTATTCCTCTACACGGTCCCAACAAAGACTCCCTGGCTCAGACACAGAGTGATTATTACTCTGCACGGTCCCATCAAACAGTCCCGGGGTCAGACACAGTGATTATGCCTGTACACGGTCCCATCAAACATTCCCGGTGTCAGGCACAAAGAGATTATTCCTCTACACGGTCCCATCAAACACTCCCGGGGTCAGACACAGAGTGAATCTCCGTCCGCACCGTCCCATCATACAATCCCGTGGTCAGACACAGAGAGATTATTCCTCTACACTGTCCCATCAAACACTCCCGGGGTCAGACACAGACTGAATCTCCCTCGACACCGTCCCATCACACACTCCCGTGGTCTGACACAGAGAGATTATTCCTCTACACGGTCCCATCAAACACTCCCGGGGTCAGACACAGACTGAATCTCCTTTCGCACCGTCCCATCGTACACTCACGGGGTCAGACACAGAGTAAATCTCCCTCCACACCGTCCCATCACACACTACTAGGGTCACACAGTCTCCCTCCAGACCGACCCATCACATACTCCCGGGGTCACACACAGAGTGAAACACCCTCCACATCGTCCCATCAAACACTCCCGGGGGTCAGACACAGAGTGATTATTCCTCTACACGGTCCCATCAAACACTCCCGGGGTCAGACGCGGAGCGATTATTCCTCTACACGGTCCCAACAAAGGCTCCCTGGGTCAGACACAGAGTGATTATCACTCTGCACGGTCCCATCAAACACTCCCGGTGTCAGACACAGAGTGATTATGCCTGTACACGGTCCCATCAAACACTCCCGGGGTCAGACACAGAGTGATTATTCCTCTACACGGTCCCATAAAACACCCCCGGGGTCAGACATAGAGTGATTATTCCTCTACGCCGTCCCATCAAACACTCTCGGTTTCAGACACTGTGTGAATCTCCCTCCACACCGTCCCATCACACAGTCCCGTGGTCAGACACAGAGTGATGATTCATCTACACTGTCGCATCACACACTCCCGGGGTCAGACAAAGAGTGAATCTCCCTCCACACCGTGTCATCACACGCTCACGGGGTCAGACACAGAGTGAATCTCCCTCCACACCGTCCCATCACACACTCCCGGCGTCAGACACAGAGTGAATCTCCATCCGCACCGTCCCATCACACACTCCCGTGGTCAGACACAGAGAGATTATTCCTCTACACGTTCCCATCAAACACTCCCGGGGTCAGACACAGAGTGATTATTCCTCTACACGGACCCATCACACACTCCCGGGATCAGACACAGAGTGAATCTCCATCCGCACCGTCACATCACACACTCCCGGGGTCAGACACAGAGTGATTATTCCTCTACACGGTCCCATCAAACACTCCCGGGATCAGACACAGAGTGAATCTCCCTCCACATCGTCCCATCACACACTCCCGGCGTCAGACACAAAGTGAATCTCCCCACACACCGTCCCATCACACACTACTAGGGTCAGACACAGAGTGAATCTCCCTCCAGACCGACCCATCACATACTCCCGGGGTCACACACAGAGTGAAACACCCTCAACATCGTCCCATCAAACACTCCCGGGGGTCAGACACAGAGTGAATATTCCTCTTCACGGTCCCATCAAACACTCCCGGGTCAGATGCGGAGCGATTATTCCTCTACACGGTCCCAACAAAGACTGCCTGGGTCAGACACAGAGTGATTATTACTCTGCACGGTCTCATCAAACACTCCCGGGGTCAGACACAGAGTGATGATGCCTGTACACGGTCCCATCAAACATTCCCGGGGTCAGACACAGTGTGAATCTCCCTCCACACCGTCCCATCACACAGTCCCGTGGTCAGACACAGAGTGATTATTCCTCTACACGGTCCCATCAAACAATCTCTGGGTCAGACAAAAAGTGAAACTCCCTCCACACCGTCCCATCACACACTCCCGGGGTCAGACACAGAGTGAATCTCCCTCCACACCGTCCCGTCACACACTCCCGTGGTCAGACACAGAGAGATCATTCCTCTTCACGGTCCCATCAAACACTCCCGGGTCAGATGCGGAGCGATTATTCCTCTACACGGTCCCAACAAAGACTGCCTGGGTCAGACACAGAGTGATTATTACTCTGCACGGTCTCATCAAACACTCCCGGGGTCAGACACAGAGTGATGATGCCTGTACACGGTCCCATCAAACATTCCCGGGGTCAGACACAGTGTGAATCTCCCTCCACACCGTCCCATCACACAGTCCCGTGGTCAGACACAGAGTGATTATTCCTCTACACGGTCCCATCAAACAATCTCTGGGTCAGACAAAAAGTGAAACTCCCTCCACACCGTCCCATCACACACTCCCGGGGTCAGACACAGAGTGAATCTCCCTCCACACCGTCACGTCACACACTCCCGTGGTCAGACACAGAGAGATTATTCCTCTACACGGTCCCAACAAAGACTCCCTGGCTCAGACACAGAGCGATTATTACTCTGCACGGTCCCATCAAACACTCCCGGGGTCAGGCACAGTGATTATGCCTGTACACGGTCCCATCAAACATTCCCGGGGTCAGGCACAAAGTGATTATTCCTCTACACGGTCCCATCAAACACTCCCAGGGTCAGACACAGAGTGATGATGCCTGTACACGGTCCCATCAAACATTCCCGGGGTCAGACACAGTGTGAATCTCCCTCCACACCGTCCCATCACACAGTCCCGTGGTCAGACACAGAGTGATTATTCCTCTACACGGTCCCATCAAACACTCCCGGGTCAGATGCGGAGCGATTATTCCTCTACACGGTCCCAACAAAGACTGCCTGGGTCAGACACAGAGTGATTATTACTCTGCACGGTCTCATCAAACACTCCCGGGGTCAGACACAGAGTGATGATGCCTGTACACGGTCCCATCAAACATTCCCGGGGTCAGACACAGTGTGAATCTCCCTCCACACCGTCCCATCACACAGTCCCGTGGTCAGACACAGAGTGATTATTCCTCTACACGGTCCCATCAAACAATCTCTGGGTCAGACAAAAAGTGAAACTCCCTCCACACCGTCCCATCACACACTCCCGGGGTCAGACACAGAGTGAATCTCCCTCCACACCGTCCCGTCACACACTCCCGTGGTCAGACACAGAGAGATTATTCCTCTACCCGGTCCCAACAAAGACTCCCCGGCTCAGACACAGAGCGATTATTACTCTGCACGGTCCCATCAAACACTCCCGGGGTCAGGCACAGTGATTATGCCTGTACACGGTCCCATCAAACATTCCCGGGGTCAGGCACAAAGTGATTATTCCTCTACACGGTCCCATCAAACACTCCCAGGGTCAGACACAGAGTGAATCTCCATCCGCACCGTCCCATCACACAATCCCGTGGTCAGACACAGAGAGATTATTCCTCTACACTGTCCCATCAAACACTCCCGGGGTCAGACACAGACTGAATCTCCCTCGACACCGTCCCATCACACACTCCCGTGGTCTGACACAGAGAGATTATTCCTCTACACGGTCCCATCAAACACTCCCGGGGTCAGACACAGAGTGAATCTCCATCCGCACGGTCCCATCGTACACTCACGGGGTCAGACACAGAGTGAATCTCCCTCCACAACATCCCATCACACACTACTAGGGTCAGACACAGAGTGAGTCTCCCTCCAGACCGACCCATCACATACTCCCGGGGTCAGACACAGAGTGAAACACCCTCCACATCGTCCCATCACACACTCCCGTGGTCAGACACAGAGAGATTATTCCTCTACACGGTCCCATCAAACACTCCCGGGGTCAGACACAGAGTGATTATTCCTCTACACGGTCCAATCACACACTCCCGGGATCAGACACAGAGAGAATCTCCATCCGCACCGTCACATCACACACTCCCGGGGTCAGACACAGAGTGATTATTCCTCTACACGGTCCCATCAAACATTCCCGGGATCAGACACAGAGTGAATCTCCCTCCACATCGTCCCATCACACACTCCCGGCGTCAGACACAAAGTGAATCTCCCTCCACACCGTCCCATCACACACTACTAGGGTCAGACACAGAGTGAATCTCCCTCCAGACCGTCCCATCACATACTCCCGGGGTCAGACACAGAGTGAATCTCCCTCCACAAAGTACCATCAAACACTACCGGGGGTCAGACACAGAGTGATTATTCCTCTACACGGTCCCATCAAACACTCCCGGGTCAGATGCGGAGCGATTATTCCTCTACACGGTCCCAACAAAGACTGCCTGGGTCAGACACAGAGTGATTATTACTCTGCACGGTCTCATCAAACACTCCCGGGGTCAGACACAGAGTGATGATGCCTGTACACGGTCCCATCAAACATTCCCGGGGTCAGACACAGTGTGAATCTCCCTCCACACCGTCCCATCACACAGTCCCGTGGTCAGACACAGAGTGATTATTCCTCTACACGGTCCCATCAAACAATCTCTGGGTCAGACAAAAAGTGAAACTCCCTCCACACCGTCCCATCACACACTCCCGGGGTCAGACACAGAGTGAATCTCCCTCCACACCGTCCCGTCACACACTCCCGTGGTCAGACACAGAGAGATCATTCCTCTTCACGGTCCCATCAAACACTCCCGGGTCAGATGCGGAGCGATTATTCCTCTACACGGTCCCAACAAAGACTGCCTGGGTCAGACACAGAGTGATTATTACTCTGCACGGTCCCAACAAAGACTCCCTGGCTCAGACACAGAGCGATTATTACTCTGCACGGTCCCATCAAACACTCCCGGGGTCAGGCACAGTGATTATGCCTGTACACGGTCCCATCAAACATTCCCGGGGTCAGGCACAAAGTGATTATTCCTCTACACGGTCCCATCAAACACTCCCAGGGTCAGACACAGAGTGATGATGCCTGTACACGGTCCCATCAAACATTCCCGGGGTCAGACACAGTGTGAATCTCCCTCCACACCGTCCCATCACACAGTCCCGTGGTCAGACACAGAGTGATTATTCCTCTACACGGTCCCATCAAACAATCTCTGGGTCAGACAAAAAGTGAAACTCCCTCCACACCGTCCCATCACACACTCCCGGGGTCAGACACAGAGTTAATCTCCCTCCACACCGTCCCGTCACACACTCCCGTGGTCAGACACAGAGAGATCATTCCTCTTCACGGTCCCATCAAACACTCCCGGGTCAGATGCGGAGCGATTATTCCTCTACACGGTCCCAACAAAGACTGCCTGGGTCAGACACAGAGTGATTATTACTCTGCACGGTCTCATCAAACACTCCCGGGGTCAGACACAGAGTGATGATGCCTGTACACGGTCCCATCAAACATTCCCGGGGTCAGACACAGTGTGAATCTCCCTCCACACCGTCCCATCACACAGTCCCGTGGTCAGACACAGAGTGATTATTCCTCTACACGGTCCCATCAAACAATCTCTGGGTCAGACAAAAAGTGAAACTCCCTCCACACCGTCCCGTCACACACTCCCGTGGTCAGACACAGAGAGATTATTCCTCTACCCGGTCCCAACAAAGACTCCCCGGCTCAGACACAGAGCGATTATTACTCTGCACGGTCCCATCAAACACTCCCGGGGTCAGGCACAGTGATTATGCCTGTACACGGTCCCATCAAACATTCCCGGGGTCAGGCACAAAGTGATTATTCCTCTACACGGTCCCATCAAACACTCCCAGGGTCAGACACAGAGTGAATCTCCATCCGCACCGTCCCATCACACAATCCCGTGGTCAGACACAGAGAGATTATTCCTCTACACTGTCCCATCAAACACTCCCGGGGTCAGACACAGACTGAATCTCCCTCGACACCGTCCCATCACACACTCCCGTGGTCTGACACAGAGAGATTATTCCTCTACACGGTCCCATCAAACACTCCCGGGGTCAGACACAGAGTGAATCTCCATCCGCACGGTCCCATCGTACACTCACGGGGTCAGACACAGAGTGAATCTCCCTCCACAACATCCCATCACACACTACTAGGGTCAGACACAGAGTGAGTCTCCCTCCAGACCGACCCATCACATACTCCCGGGGTCAGACACAGAGTGAAACACCCTCCACATCGTCCCATCACACACTCCCGTGGTCAGACACAGAGAGATTATTCCTCTACACGGTCCCATCAAACACTCCCGGGGTCAGACACAGAGTGATTATTCCTCTACACGGTCCAATCACACACTCCCGTGTTCAGACACAGAGAGAATCTCCATCCGCACCGTCACATCACACACTCCCGGGGTCAGACACAGAGTGATTATTCCTCTACACGGTCCCATCAAACATTCCCGGGATCAGACACAGAGTGAATCTCCCTCCACATCGTCCCATCACACACTCCCGGCGTCAGACACAAAGTGAATCTCCCTCCACACCGTCCCATCACACACTACTAGGGTCAGACACAGAGTGAATCTCCCTCCAGACCGTCCCATCACATACTCCCGGGGTCAGACACAGAGTGAATCTCCCTCCACAAAGTACCATCAAACACTACCGGGGGTCAGACACAGAGTGATTATTCCTCTACACGGTCCCATCAAACACTCCCGGGGGTCAGACACAGAGTGATTATTCCTCTACACGGTCCCATCAACACTCCCGGGGTCATACACGGAGTGATTGTTCCTCTACACAGCCCCATCAAACACCCCCGGGGTCAGACACAGAGTGAATCTCCCTCCACACCGTCCCATCACACACTACTAGGGTAAGAAACAGAGTGAATCTCCCTCCAGACAGACCCATCACACATTCCCGGGGTCAGAAACAGAGTGATTATTCATCTACACGGTCCCATCAAACACTCCCGGGGTCAGACACAGAGTGAATCTCCCTCCACACCGTCCCATCACACACTCCCGTGGTCAGACACAGAGAGATTATTCCTCTACACTGTCCCATCAAACACTCCCGGGGTCAGACACAGAGTGAATCTCCCTCCACACCGTCCCATCACACACTCCCGTGGTCTGCCACAGAGAGATTATTCCTCTACACGGTCCCATCAAACACTCCCGGGGTCAGACACAGAGTGAATCTCCATCCGCACCGTCCCATCACACAATCCCGGGGTCAGACACAGAGTGAATCTCTCTCCACATCGTCCCATCACACACTCCCGGCGTCAGACACAAAGTGAATCTCCCTCCACACCGTCCCATCACACACTACTAGGGTCAGACACAGAGTGAATCTCCCTCCAGACCGTCCCATCACATACTCCCGGGGTCAGACACAGAGTGAATCTCCCTCCACAAAGTACCATCAAACACTACCGGGGGTCAGACACAGAGTGATTATTCCTCTACACGGTCCCATCAAACACTCCCGGGGGTCAGACACAGAGTGATTATTCCTCTACACCGTCCCATCAACACTCCCGGGGTCATACACGGAGTGATTGTTCCTCTACACAGCCCCATCAAACACCGCCGGGGTCAGACACAGAGTGAATCTCCCTCCACACCGTCCCATCACACACTACTAGGGTAAGAAACAGAGTGAATCTCCCTCCAGACCGACCCATCACATACTCCCGGGGTCACACACAGAGTGAAACACCCTCCACATCGTCCCATCAAACACTCCAGGGGGTCAGACACAGAGTGATTATTCCTCTACACGGTCCCATCAAACACTCCCGGGTCAGATGCGGAGCGATTATTCCTCTACACGGTCCCAACAAAGACTCCCTGGGTCAGACACAGAGTGATTATTACTCTGCACGGTCTCATCAAACACTCCCGGGGTCAGACACAGAGTGATGATGCCTGTACACGGTCCCATCAAACATTCCCGGGTTCAGACACAGAGTGATTATTCCTCTGCACGGTCCCATCAAACACTCTCGGTTTCAGACACAGTGTGAATCTCCCTCCACACCGTCCCATCACACAGTCCGGTGGTCAGACACAGAGTGATTATTCATCTACACTGTCGCATCACACACTCCCGAGGTCAGACAAAGAGTGAATCTCCCTCCACACCGTATCATCACACCCTCACGGGGTCTGACACAGAGAGATTATTCCTCTACACGGTCCCATCAAACACTCCCGGGGTCAGACACAGAGTGAATCTCCATCCGCACCGTCCCATCGTACACTCACGGGGTCAGACACAGAGTGAATCTCCCTCCACACCGTCCCATCACACACTACTAGGGTCAGACACAGAGTGAATCTCCCTCCACACCGTCCCATCACACACTCCCGTGGTCAGACACAGAGAGATTATTCCTCTACACGGTCCCATCAAACACTCCCGGGGTCAGACAGAGTGATTATTCCTCTACACGGTCCCATCACACACTCCCGAGATCAGACACAGAGTGAATCTCCCTCCACACCGTCCCATCACACACTCCCGGCGTCAGACACAGAGTGAATCTCCATCCGCACCGTCCGATCACACACTCCCGTGGTCAGACACAGAGAGATTATTCCTCTACACGGTCCCATCAAACACTCCCGGGGTCAGACACAGAGTGATTATTCCTCTACACGGTCCCATCACACACTCCCGGGGTCAGACACAGAGTGATTATTCCTCTACACGGTCCCATCAAACACTCTCGGTTTCAGACACAGTGTGAATCTCCCTCCACACCGTCCCATCACACAGTCCCGTGGTCAGACACAGAGTGATTATTCATCTACACGGTCGCATCACACACTCCCGAGGTCAGACAAAGAGTGAATCTCCCTCAACACCGAGTCATCACACGCTCACGGGGTCAGACACAGAGTGATTATTCCTCTACACGGTCCCATCAGACAATCCCTGGGTCAGACAAAAAGTGAATCTCCCTCCACACCGTCCCATCACACACTCCCGTGGTCAGACACAGAGAGATTATTCCTCTACACGGTCCCAACAAAGACTCCCTGGCTCAGAAAGAGAGTGATTATTACTCTGCACGGTCCCATCAAACACTCCCGGGGTCAGAGACAGAGAGATTATTCCTTTACACGGTCCCATCAAACACTCCCGGGGTCAGACACAGAGTGAATCTCCATCCGCACCGTCCCATCACACAATCCCGGGGTCAGACACAGAGTGAATCTCCCTCCACATCGTCCCATCACACACTCCCGTCGTCAGACACAAAGTGAATCTCCCTCCACACCGTGTCATCACACGCTCACGGGGTCAGACACAAAGTGATTATTCCTCTACACAGTCCCAGCAAACAATCCCTGGGTCAGACAAAAAGTGAAATGCCCTCCACACCGTCCCATCACACACTCCCGGGGTCAGCCACAGAGTGAATTTCCCTCCACACCGTCCCATCACACACTCCCGTGGTCAGACACAGAGAGATTATTCCTCTACACGGTCCCATCACACACTCCCGGGATCAGACACAGAGTGAATCTCTCTCCACACCGTCCCATCACACACTCCCGGCGTCAGACACAGAGTGAATCTCCATCCGCACCGTCCCATCACACACTCCCGTGGTCAGACACAGAGAGATTATTCCTCTACACGGTCCCATCACACACTCCCGGGGTCAGACACAGAGTGATTATTCCTCTACACGGTCCCATCAAACACTCTCGGTTTCAGACACAGTGTGAATCTCCCTCCACACCGTCCCATCACACAGTCCCGTGGTCAGACACAGAGTGATTATTCATCTACACGGTCGCATCACACACTCCCGAGGTCAGACAAAGAGTGAATCTCCCTCAACACCGAGTCATCACACGCTCACGGGGTCAGACACAGAGTGATTATTCCTCTACACGGTCCCATCAGACAATCCCTGGGTCAGACAAAAAGTGAATCTCCCTCCACACCGTCCCATCACACACTCCCGTGGTCAGACACAGAGAGATTATTCCTCTACACGGTCCCAACAAAGACTCCCTGGCTCAGAAAGAGAGTGATTATTACTCTGCACGGTCCCATCAAACACTCCCGGGGTCAGAGACAGAGAGATTATTCCTTTACACGGTCCCATCAAACACTCCCGGGGTCAGACACAGAGTGAATCTCCATCCGCACCGTCCCATCACACAATCCCGGGGTCAGACACAGAGTGAATCTCCCTCCACATCGTCCCATCACACACTCCCGTCGTCAGACACAAAGTGAATCTCCCTCCACACCGTGTCATCACACGCTCACGGGGTCAGACACAAAGTGATTATTCCTCTACACAGTCCCAGCAAACAATCCCTGGGTCAGACAAAAAGTGAAATGCCCTCCACACCGTCCCATCACACACTCCCGGGGTCAGCCACAGAGTGAATTTCCCTCCACACCGTCCCATCACACACTCCCGTGGTCAGACACAGAGAGATTATTCCTCTACACGGTCCCATCACACACTCCCGGGATCAGACACAGAGTGAATCTCTCTCCACACCGTCCCATCACACACTCCCGGCGTCAGACACAGAGTGAATCTCCATCCGCACCGTCCCATCACACACTCCCGTGGTCAGACACAGAGAGATTATTCCTCTACACGGTCCCATCAAACACTCCCGGGGTCAGACACAGAGTGATTATTCCTCTACACGGTCCCATCACACACTCCCGGGGTCAGACACAGAGTGATTATTCCTCTACACGGTCCCATCAAACACTCTCGGTTTCAGACACAGTGTGAATCTCCCTCCACACCGTCCCATCACACAGTCCCGTGGTCAGACACAGAGAGATTATTCCTATACACGGTCCCATCAAACACTCCCGGGGTCAGACACAGACTGAATCTCCCTCGACACCGTCCCATCACACACTCCCGTGGTCTGACACAGAGAGATTATTCCTCTACACGGTCCCATCAAACAATCCCGGGGTCAGACACAGAGTGAATCTCCATCCGCACCGTCCCATCGTACACTCACGGGGTCAGACACAGAGTGAATCTCCCTCCACACCGTCCCATCACACACTACTAGGGTCAGACACAGAGTGAGTCTCCCTCCAGACCGACCCATCACATACTCCCGGGGTCAGACACAGAGTGAAACACCCTCCACATCGTACCATCACACACTCCCGTGGTCAGACACAGAGAGATTATTCCTATACACGGTCCCATCAAACACTCCCGGGGTCAGACACAGAGTGATTATTCCTCTACACGGTCCCATCACACACTCCCGGGATCAGACACAGAGTGAATCTCCATCCGCACCGTCACATCACACACTCCCGGGGTCAGACACAGAGTGATTATTCCTCTACACGGTCCCAACAAAGACTCCCTGGCTCAGAAAGAGAGTGATTATTACTCTGCACGGTCCCATCAAACACTCCCGGGGTCAGAGACAGAGAGATTATTCCTTTACACGGTCCCATCAAACACTCCCGGGGTCAGACACAGAGTGAATCTCCATCCGCACCGTCCCATCACACAATCCCGGGGTCAGACACAGAGTGAATCTCCCTCCACATCGTCCCATCACACACTCCCGGGGTCAGCCACAGAGTGAATTTCCCTCCACACCGTCCCATCACACACTCCCGTGGTCAGACACAGAGAGATTATTCCTCTACACGGTCCCATCACACACTCCCGGGATCAGACACAGAGTGAATCTCTCTCCACACCGTCCCATCACACACTCCCGGCGTCAGACACAGAGTGAATCTCCATCCGCACCGTCCCATCACACACTCCCGTGGTCAGACACAGAGAGATTATTCCTCTACACGGTCCCATCAAACACTCCCGGGGTCAGACACAGAGTGATTATTCCTCTACACGGACCCATCACACACTCCCGGGATCAGACACAGAGTGAATCTCCCTCCACATCGTCCCATCACACACTCCCGGCGTCAGACACAAAGTGAATCTCCCTCCACACCGTCCCATCACACACTACTAGGGTCAGACTCAGAGTGAATCTCCCTCCTGACCGTCCCATCACATACTCCAGGGGTCACACACAGAGTGAATCTCCCTCCACACAGTCCCATCACATACTCCCGGGGTCAGACACAGAGTGAATCTCCCTCCACAAAGTACATCAAACACTCCCGGGGGTCAGACACAGAGTGATTATTCCTCTACACGGTCCCATCAACACTCCCGGGGTCATACACGGAGTGATTGTTCCTCTACACAGCCCCATCAAACACCCCCGGGGTCAGACACAGAGTGAATCTCCCTCCAGACCGACCCATCACAAACTCCCGGGGTCACACACAGAGTGATTATTACTCTGCACGGTCTCATCAAACACTCCCGGGGTCAGACACAGAGTGATTATTCCTCTACACGGTCCCATCAAACACTCTCGGTTTCAGACACAGTGTGAATCTCCCTCCACACCGTCCCATCACACAGTCCCGTGGTCAGACACAGAGTGATTATTCATCTACACGGTCCCATCAAACAATCCCTGGGTCAGACAAAAAGTGAAACTCCCTCCACACCGTCCCATCACACACTCCCGGGGTCAGACACAGAGTGAATCTCCCTCCACACCGTCCCGTCACACACTCCCGTGGTCAGACACAGAGAGATTATTCCTATACACGGTCCCATCAAACACTCCCGGGGTCAGACACAGACTGAATCTCCCTCGACACCGTCCCATCACACACTCCCGTGGTCTGACACAGAGAGATTATTCCTCTACACGGTCCCATCAAACAATCCCGGGGTCAGACACAGAGTGAATCTCCATCCGCACCGTCCCATCGTACACTCACGGGGTCAGACACAGAGTGAATCTCCCTCCACACCGTCCCATCACACACTACTAGGGTCAGACACAGAGTGAGTCTCCCTCCAGACCGACCCATCACATACTCCCGGGGTCAGACACAGAGTGAAACACCCTCCACATCGTACCATCACACACTCCCGTGGTCAGACACAGAGAGATTATTCCTATACACGGTCCCATCAAACACTCCCGGGGTCAGACACAGAGTGATTATTCCTCTACACGGTCCCATCACACACTCCCGGGATCAGACACAGAGTGAATCTCCATCCGCACCGTCACATCACACACTCCCGGGGTCAGACACAGAGTGATTATTCCTCTACACGGTCCCATCAAACACTCCCGGGATCAGACACAGAGTGAATCTCCCTCCACATCGTCCCATCACACACTCCCGGCGTCAGACACAAAGTGAATCTCCCTCCACACCGTCCCATCACACACTACTAGGGTCAGACACAGAGTGAATCTCCCTCCAGACCGTCCCATCACATACTCCCGGGGTCACACACAGATTGAATCTCCCTCCACATCGTCCCATCAAACACTCCCGTGTGTCAGACACAGAGTGATTATTCCTCTACACGGTCCCATCATACACTCCCGGGGGTCAGACACGGAGTGATTATTCCTCAACACAGTCCCATCAAACACCCCCGGGGTCAAACACAGAGTGAATCTCCCTCCACACAGTCCCATCACACACTCCCGTGGTCTGCCACAGAGAGATTATTCCTCTACACGGTCCCATCAAACACTCCCGGGGTCAGACACAGAGTGAATCTCCATCCGCACCGTCCCATCACACAATCCCGGGGTCAGACACAGAGTGAATCTCCCTCCACATCGTCCCATCACACACTCCCGGCGTCAGACACAAAGTGAATCTCCCTCCACACCGTCCCATCACACACTACTAGGGTCAGACACAGAGTGAATCTCCCTCCAGACCGTCCCATCACATACTCCCGGGGTCAGACACAGAGTGAATCTCCCTCCACAAAGTACCATCAAACACTCCCGGGGGTCAGACACAGAGTGATTATTCCTCTACACGGTCCCATCAAACACTCCCGGGGGTCAGACACAGAGTGATTATTCCTCTACACAGCCCCATCAAACACCCCCGGGGTCAGACACAGAGTGAATCTCCCTCCACACCGTCCCATCACACACTACTAGGGTCAGACACAGAGTGAATCTCCCTCCAGACCGACCCATCACATACTCCCGGGGTCACACACAGAGTGAAACACCCTCCACATCGTCCCATCAAACACTCCCGGGGGTCAGACACAGAGTGATTATTCCTCTACACGGTCCCATCAAACACTCCCGGGTCAGATGCGGAGCGATTATTCCTCTACACGGTTCCAACAAAGACTCCCTGGGTCAGACACAGAGTGATTATTACTCTGCACGGTCTCGTCAAACACTCCCGGGGTCAGACACAGAGTGATGATGCCTGTACACGGTCCCATCAAACATTCCCGGGATCAGACACAGAGTGATTATTCCTCTGCACGGTCCCATCATACACTCTCGGTTTCAGACACAGTGTGAATCTCCCTCCACACCGTCCCATCACACAGTCCCGTGGTCAGACACAGAGTGATTATTCATCTACACGGTCGCATCACACACACCCGAGGTCAGACAAAGAGAGAATCACCCTCCACACCGTGTCATCACACGCTCACGGGGTCTGACACAGAGAGATTATTCCTCTACACGGTCCCATCAAACACTCCCGGGGTCAGACACAGAGTGAATCTCCATCCGCACCGTCCCATCGTACACTCACGGGGTCAGACACAGAGTGAATCTCCCTCCACACCGTGTCATCACACGCTCACGGGGTCAGACACAGAGTGATTATTCCTCTACACAGTCCCATCAAACAATCCCTGTGTCAGACAAAAAGTGAATTGCCCTCCACACCGTCCCATCACACACTCCCGTGGTCAGACACAGAGAGATTATTCCTCTACACGGTCCCATCAAACACTCCCGGGGTCAGACAGAGTGATTATTCCTCTACACGGTCCCATCACACACTCCCGGGAACAGACACAGAGTGAATCTCCCTCCACACCGTCCCATCACACACTCCCGGCGTCAGACACAAAGTGAATCTTCATCCGCACCGTCCCATCACACACTCCCGTGGTCAGACACAGAGAGATTATTCCTCTACACGGTCCCATCAAACACTCCCGGGGTCAGACACAGAGTGATTATTCCTCTACACGGACCCATCACACACTCCCGGGATCAGACACAGAGTGAATCTCCATCCGCACCGTCACATCACACACTCCCGGGGTCAGACACAGAGTGATTATTCCTCTACACGGTCCCATCAAACACTCCCGGGATCAGACACAGAGTGAATCTCCCTCCACATCGTCCCATCACACACTCCCGGCGTCAGACACAAAGTGAATCTCCCCCCACACCGTCCCATCACACACTACTAGGGTCAGACACATAGTGAATCTCCCTCCAGACCGACCCATCACATACTCCCGGGGTCACACACAGAGTGAAACACCCTCCACATCGTCCCATCAAACACTCCCGGGGGTCAGACACAGAGTGATTATTCCTCTTCACGGTCCCATCAAACACTCCCGGGTCAGATGCGGAGCGATTATTCCTCTACACGGTCCCAACAAAGACTGCCTTGGTCAGACACAGAGTGATTATTACTCTGCACGGTCTCATCAAACACTCCCGGGGTCAGACACAGAGTGATGATGCCTGTACACGGTCCCATCAAACATTCCCGGGGTCAGACACAGAGTGATTATTCCTCTACACGGTCCCATCAAACACTCTCGGTTTCAGACACAGTGTGAATCTCCCTCCACACCGTCCCATCACACAGTCCCGTGGTCAGACACAGAGTGATTATTCATCTACACGGTCGCATCACACACTCCCGAGGTCAGACAAAGAGTGAATCTCCCTCCACACCGTGTCATCGCACGCTGACGGGGTCAGACACAGAGTGATTATTCCTCTACACGGTCCCATCAAACAATCCCTGGGTCAGACAAAAAGTGAAACTCCCTCCAAACCGTCCCATCACACACTCCCGGGGTCAGACACAGAGTGAATCTCCCTCCACACCGTCCCGTCACACACTCCCGTGGTCAGACACAGAGAGATTATTCCTCTACACGGTCCCAACAAAGACACCCGGGGTCAGACACAGAGTGATTATTACTCTGCACGGTCCCATCAAACACTCCCGGGGTCAGACACAGTGATTATGCCTGTACACGGTCCCATCAAACATTCCCGGGGTCAGGCACAAAGTGATTATTCCTCTACACGGTCCCATCAAACTCTCCCGGGGTCAGACACAGAGTGAATCTCCATCCGCACCGTCCCATCACACAATCCCGTGGTCAGACACAGAGAGATTATTCCTCTACACTGTCCCATCAAACACTCCCGGGGTCAGACACAGACTGAATCTCCCTTAACACCGTCCCATCACACACTCCCGTGGTCTGACACAGAGAGATTATTCCTCTACACGGTCCCATCAAACACTCCCGGGGTCAGACACAGAGTGAATCTCCATCCGCACCGTCCCATCGTACACTCACGGGGTCAGACACAGAGTGAATCTCCCTCCACACCGTCCCATCACACACTACTAGGGTCAGACACAGAGTGAGTCTCCCTCCAGACCGACCCATCACATACTCCCGGGGTCAGACACAGAGTGAAACACCCTCCACATCGTCCCATCACACACTCTCGTGGTCAGACACAGAGAGATTATTCCTCTACACGGTCCCATCAAACACTCCCGGGGTCAGACACAGAGTGATTATACCTCTACACGGTCCCATCACACACTCCCGGGATCAGGCACAGAGTGAATCTCCATCCGCACCGTCACATCACACACTCCCGGGGTCAGACACAGAGTGATTATTCCTCTACACGGTCCCATCAAACATTCCCTGGATCAGACACAGAGTGAATCTCCCTCCACATCGTCCCATCGCACACTCCCGGCGTCAGACACAAAGTGAATCTCCCTCCACACCGTCCCATCACACACTACTAGGGTCAGACACAGAGTGAGTCTCCCTCCAGACCGTCCCATCACATACTCCCGGGGTCACACACAGAGTGAATCTCCCTCCACATCGTCCCATCAAACACTCCCGGGTGTCAGACACAGAGTAATTATTCCTCTACACGGTCCCATCATACACTCCCGGGGGTCAGACACGGTGTGATTATTCCTCTGCACAGTCCCATCAAACACCCCCGGGGTCAAACACAGAGTGAATCTCCCTCCACACAGTCCCATCACACACTCCCGGGGTCAGAAACAGAGTGATTATTCATCTACACGGTCCCATCAAACACTCCCGGGGTCAGACACAGAGTGAATCTCCCTCCACACCGTCCCATCACACACTCCCGTGGTCAGACACAGAGAGATTATTCCTCTACACTGTCCCATCAAACACTCCCGGGGTCAGACACAGAGTGAATCTCCCTCCACACCGTCCCATCACACACTCCCGTGGTCTGCCACAGAGAGATTATTCCTCTACACGGTCCCATCAAACACTCCCGGGGTCAGACACAGAGTGAATCTCCATCCGCACCATCCCATCACACAATCCCGGGGTCAGACACAGAGTGAATCTCCCTCCACATCGTCCCATCACACACTCCCGGCGTCAGACACAAAGTGAATCTCCCTCCACACCGTCCCATCACACACTACTAGGGTCAGACACAGAGTGAATCTCCCTCCAGACCGTCCCATCACATACTCCCGGGGTCAGACACAGAGTGAATCTCCCTCCACAAAGTACCATCAAACACTCCCGGGGGTCAGACACAGAGTGATTATTCCTCTACACGGTCCCATCAAACACTCCCGGGGGTCAGACACAGAGTGATTATTCCTCTACACGGTCCCATCAACACTCCCGGGGTCATACACGGAGTGATTGTTCCTCTACACAGCCCCATCAAACACCCCCGGGGTCAGACACAGAGTGAATCTCCCTCCACACCGTCCCATCACACACTACTAGGGTAAGACACAGAGTGAATCTCCCTCCAGACCGACCCATCACATACTCCCGGGGTCACACACAGAGTGAAACACCCTCCACATCGTCCCATCAAACACTCCCGGGGGTCAGACACAGAGTGATTATTCCTCTACACGGTCCCATCATACACTCCCGGGTCAGATGCGGAGCGATTATTCCTCTACACGGTCCCAACAAAGACTCCCTGGGTCAGACACAGCGTGATTATTACTCTGCACGGTCTCATCAAACACTCCCGGGGTCAGACACAGAGTGATGATGCCTGTACACGGTCCCATCAAACATTCCCGGGGTCAGACACAGAGTGATTATTCCTCTGCACGGTCCCATCAAACACTCTCGGTTTCAGACACAGTGTGAATCTCCCTCCACACCGTCCCATCACACAGTCCCGTGGTCAGACACAGAGTGATTATTCATCTACACGGTCGCATCACACACTCCCGAGGTCAGACAAAGAGTGAATCTCCCTCCACACCGTGTCATCACACCCTCACGGGGTCTGACACAGAGAGATTATTCCTCTACACGGTCCCATCAAACACTCCCGGGGTCAGACACAGAGTGAATCTCCATCCGCACCGTCCCATCGTACACTCACGGGGTCAGACACAGAGTGAATCTCCCTCCACACCGTCCCATCACACACTACTAGGGTCAGACACAGAATGAGTCTCCCTCCAGACCGAAACATCACATACTCCCGGGGTCAGACACAGAGTGAAACACCCTCCACATCGTCTCATCAAACACTCCCGGGGGTCAGACACAGAGTGATTATTCCTCTACACGGTCCCATCAAACACTCCCGGGGTCAGACGCGGAGCGATTATTCCTCTACACGGTCCCAACAAAGGCTCCCTGGGTCAGACACAGAGTGATTATTACTCTGCACGGTCTCATCAAACATTCCCGTGGTCAGACACAGAGTGATGATGCCTGTACACGGTCCCATCAAACTTTCCCGGGGTCAGACACAGAGTGATTATTCCTCTACACGGTCCCATCAAACACTCCCGGGTCAGATGCGGAGCGATTATTCCTCTACACGGTCCCAACAAAGACTCACTGGGTTAGACACAGAGTGATTATTACTCTGCACGGTCCCATCAAACACTCCCGGGGTCAGACACTGAGTGATTATGCCTGTACACGGTCCCATCAAACAATCCCGGGGTCAGACACAGAGTGATTATTCCTCTACACGGTCCCATAAAACACCCAGGGGTCAGACACTGAGTGATTATTCCTCTACGCCGTCCCATCAAACACTCTCGGTTTCAGACACTGTGTGAATCTCCCTCCAGACCGTCCCATCACACAGTCCCGTGGTCAGACACAGAGTGAATATTCATCTACACGGTCGCATCACACCCTCCCGAGGTCAGACAAATAGTGAATCTCCCTCCACACCGTGTCATCACACGCTCACGGGGTCAGACACAGAGTGATTATTCCTCTACACAGTCCCATCAAACAATCCCTGGGTCAGACAAAAAGTGAATTGCCCTCCACACCGTCCCATCACACACTCCCGGGGTCAGACACAGAGTGAATCTCCCTCCACACCGTCCCATCACACACTCCCGTGGTCAGACACAGAGAGATTATTCCTCTACACGGTCCCATCAAACACTCTCGGGGTCAGACAGAGTGATTATTCCTCTACATGGTCCCATCACACACTCCCGGGATCAGGCACAGAGTGAATCTCCCTCCACACCGTCCCATCACACACTCCCGGCGTCAGACACAGAGTGAATCTCCATCCTCACCGTCCGATCACACACTCCCGTGGTCAGACACAGAGAGATTATTCCTCTACACGGTCCCATCAAACACTCCCGGGGTCAGACACAGAGTGATTATTCCTCTAAACGGTCCCATCACACACTCCCGGGGTCAGACACAGAGTGATTATTCCTCTACACGGTCCCATCAAACACTCCCGGGGTCAGACGCGGAGCGATTATTCCTCTACACGGTCCCAACAAAGGCTCCCTGGGTCAGACACAGAGTGATTATTACTCTGCAGGGTCCCATCAAACACTCCCGGGGTCAGACAAAGAGTGAATCTCCCTCCACACCGAGTCATCACACGCTCACGGGGTCAGACACAGAGTGATTATTCCTCTACACGGTCCCATCAGGCAATCCCTGGGTCAGACAAAAAGTGAATCTCCCTCCACACCGTCCCATCACACACTCCCGTGGTCAGACACAGAGTGATTATTCCTCTACAAGGTCCCATCAAACACTCTCGGTTTCAGACACAGTGTGAATCTCCCTCCACACCGTCCCATCACACAGTCCCGTGGTCAGACACAGAGTGATTATTCATCTACACGGTCGCATCACACACTCCCGGGGTCAGACAAAGAGTGAATCTCCCTCCACACCGAGTCATCACACGCTCACGGGGTCAGACACAGAGTGATTATTCCTCTACACGGTCCCATCAGGCAATCCCTGGGTCAGACAAAAAGTGAATCTCCCTCCACACCGTCCCATCACACACTCCCGTGGTCAGACACAGAGAGATTATTCCTCTACACGGTCCCAACAAAGACTCCCTGGCTCAGAAAGAGAGTGATTATTACTCTGCACGGTCCCATCAAACAGTCCCGGGGTCAGAGACAGAGAGATTATTCCTTTACACGGTCCCATCAAACACTCCCGGGGTCAGACACAGAGTGAATCTCCATCCGCACCGTCCCATCACAGAATCCCGGGGTCAGACACAGAGTGAATCTCCCTCCACACCGTGTCATCACACGCTCACGGGGTCAGACACAGAGTGATTATTCCTCTACACAGTCCCAGCAAACAATCCTTGGGTCAGACAAAAAGTGAATTGCCCTCCACACCGTCCCGTCACACACTCCCGGGGTCAGCCACAGAGTGAATTTCCTTCCACACCGTCCCATCACACACTCCCGTGGTCAGACACAGAGAGATTATTCCTCTACACGGTCCCATCACACACTCCCGGGATCAGACACAGAGTGAATCTCTCTCCACACCGTCCCATCACGCACTCCCGGCGTCAGACTCAGAGTGAATCTCCATCCGCACCGTCCCATCACACACTCCCGTGGTCAGACACAGAGAGATTATTCCTCTACACGGTCCCATCAAACACTCCCGGGGTCAGACACAGAGTGATTATTCCTCTACACGACCCATCACACACTCCCGGGATCAGACACAGAGTGAATCTCCATCCGCACCGTCACATCACACACTCCCGGGGTCAGACACAGAGTGATTATTCCTCTACACGGTCCCATCAAACACTCCCGGGATCAGACACAGAGTGAATCTCCCTCCACATCGTCCCATCACACACTCCCGGCGTCAGACACAAAGTGAATCTCCCTCCACACCGTCCCATCACACACTACTAGGGTCAGACACAGAGTGAATCTCCCTCCAGACCGACCTATCACATACTCCAGGGGTAACACACAGAGTGAATCTCCCTCCACACAGTCCCATCACATACTCCCGGGGTCAGACACAGTGTGAATCTCCCTCCACAAAGTACCATCTAACACCCCCGGGGGTCAGACACAGAGTGATTATTCCTCTACACGGTCCCATCAAACACTCCCGGGGGTCAGACACAGAGTGATTATTCCTCTACACGGTCCCATCAACACTCCCGGGGTCATACACGGAGTGTTTGTTCCTCTACACAGCCCCATCAAACACCCCCGGGGTCAGACACAGAGTGAATCTCCCTCCACACCGTCCCATCACACACTACTAGGGTCAGACACAGAGTGAATCTCCCTCCAGACCGACCCATCACAAACTCCCGGGGTCACACACAGAGTGAAACACCCTCCTCATCGTACCATCTAACACCCCCGGGGGTCAGACACAGAGTGATTATTCCTCTACACGGTCCCAACAAAGACTCCCTGGGTCAGACACAGAGTGATTATTACTCTGCACGGTCTCATCAAACACTCCCGGGGTCAGACATAGAGTGATTATTCCTCTACACGGTCCCATCAAATACTCTCGGTTTCAGACACAGTGTGAATCTCCCTCCACACCGTCCCATCACACAGTCCCGTGGTCAGACACAGAGTGATTATTCATCTACAAGGTCGCATCACACACTCCCGAGGTCAGACAAAGAGTGAATCTCCCTCCACACCGTGTCATCACACGCTCACGGGGTCAGACACAGAGTAATTATTCCTCTACACGGTCCCATCAAACAATCCCTGGGTCAGACAAAAAGTGAAACTCCCTCCACACCGTCCCATCACACACTCCCGGGGTCAGACACAGAGTGAATCTCCCTCCACACCGTCCCGTCACACACTCCCGTGGTCAGACACAGAGAGATTATTCCTCTACACGGTCCCATCAAACACTCCCGGGGTCAGACACAGACTGAATCTCCCTCGCCACCGTCCCATCACACACTCCTGTGGTCTGACACAGAGAGATTATTCCTCTACACGGTCCCATCAAACACTCCCGGGGTCAGACACAGAGTGAATCTCCATCCGCACCGTCCCATCGTACACTCACGGGGTCAGACACAGAGTGAATCTCCCTCAACACCGTCCCATCACACACTACTAGGGTCAGACACAGAGTGAGTCTCCCTCCAGACCGACCCATCACATACTCCCGGGGTCAGACACAGAGTGAAACACCCTCCACATCGTCCCATCACACACTCCCGTGGTCAGACACAGAGAGATTATTCCTATACACGGTCCCATCAAACACTCCCGGGGTCAGACACAGAGTGATTATTCCTCTACACGGTCCCATCACACACTCCCGGGATCAGACACAGAGTGAATCTCCATCCGCACCGTCACATCACACACTCCCGGGGTCAGACACAGTGTGATTATTCCTCTACACGGTCCCATCAAACACTCCCGGGATCAGACACAGAGTGAATCTCCCTCCACATCGTCCCATCACACAGCCCCGGCGTCAGACACAAAGTGAATCTCCCTCCACACCGTCCCATCACACACTACTAGGGTCAGACACAGAGTGAATCTCCCTCCAGACCGTCCCATCACATACTCCCGGGGTCACACACAGAGTGAATCTCCCTCCACATCGTCCCATCAAACACTCCCGGGTGTCAGACACAGAGTGATTATTCCTCTACACGGTCCCATCATACACTCCCGGGGGTCAGACACGGAGTGATTATTCCTCTACACAGTCCCATCAAACACCCCCGGGGTCAAACACAGAGTGAATCTCCCTCCACACCGTCCCATCACACACTCCCGTGGTCTGCCACAGAGAGATTATTCCTCTACACGGTCCCATCAAACACTCCCGGGGTCAGACACAGAGTGTATCTCCATCCGCACCGTCCCATCACACAATCCCCGGGGTCAGACACAGAGTGAATCTCCCTCCACATCGTCCCATCACACACTACTAGGGTCAGACACAGAGTGAATCTCCCTCCAGACCGTCCCATCACATACTCCCGGGGTCAGACACAGAGTGAATCTCCCTCCACAAAGTACCATCAAACACTCCCGTGGGTCAGACACAGAGTGATTATTCCTCTACACGGTCCCATCAAACACTCCCGGGGGTCAGACACAGAGTGATTATTCCTCTACACGGTCCCATCAACACTCCCGGGGTCATACACGGAGTGATTGTTCCTCTACACAGCCCCATCAAACACCGCCGGGGTCAGACACAGAGTGAATCTCCCTCCACACCGTCCCATCACACACTACTAGGGTCAGACACAGAGTGAATCTCCCTCCAGACCGACCCATCACATACTCCCGGGGTCACACACAGAGTGAAACACCCTCCACATCGTCCCATCAAACACTCCCGGGGGTCAGACACAGAGAGATTATTCCTCTACACGGTCCCATCAAACACTCCCGGGTCAGATGCGGAGCGATTATTCCTCTACACGGTCCCAACAAAGACTCCCTGGGTCAGACACAGAGTGATTATTACTCTGCACGGTCTCGTCAAACACTCCCGGGGTCAGACACAGAGTGATGATGCCTGTACACGGTCCCATCAAACATTCCCGGGGTCAGACACAGAGTGATTATTCCTCTGCACGGTCCCATCAAACACTCTAAGTTTCAGACACAGTGTGAATCTCCCTCCACACCGTCCCATCACACAGTCCCGTGGTCAGACACAGAGTGATTATTCATCTACACGGTCGCATCACACACTCCCGAGGTCAGACAAAGAGTGAATCACCCTCCACACCGTGTCATCACACGCTCACGGGGTCTGACACAGAGAGATTATTCCTCTACACGGTCCCATCAAACACTCCCGGAGTCAGACACAGAGTGAATCTCCATCCGCACCGTCCCATCGTACACTCACGGGGTCAGACACAGAGTGAATCTCCCTCCACACCGTCCCATCACACACTACTAGGGTCAGACACAGAGTGAGTCTCCCTCCAGACCGACCCATCACATACTCCCGGGGTCAGACACAGAGTGAAACCCCCTCCACATCGTCCCATCAAACACTCCCGGGGGTCAGACACAGAGTGATTATTCCTCTACACGGTCCCATCAAACACTCCCGGGGTCAGACGCGGAGCGATTATTCCTCTACACGGTCCCAACAAATGCTCCCTGGGTCAGACAAAGAGTGATTATTACTCTGCACGGTCCCATCAAACACTCCCGGGGTCAGACACAGAGTTATTATTCCTCTACACGGTCCCAACAAAGACTCCCTGGGTTAGACACAGAGTGATTATTACTCTGCACGGTCCCATCAAACACTCACTGGGTCAGACACAGAGTTATTATTCCTCTACACGGTCGCATCACACACTCCCGAGGTCAGACAAAGAGTGAATCTCCCTCCACACCGTCCCATCACACACTACTAGGGTCAGACACAGAGTGAGTCTCCCTCCAGACCATCCCATCACATACTCCCGGGGTCACACACAGAGTGAAACACCCTCCACATCGTCCCATCCAACACTCCCGGGGGTCAGACACAGAGTGATTATTCCTCTACACGGTCCCATCAAACACTCCCGGGGTCAGACGCGGAGCGATTATTCCTCTACACGGTCCCAACAAAGGCTCCCTGGGTCAGACACAGAGTGATTATTACTCTGCACGGTCTCATCAAACACTCCCGGGGTCAGACGCGGAGCGATTATTTCTCTATACGGTCCCAACAAAGACTCCCTGGGTTAGACACAGAGTGATTATTACTCTGCACGGTCCCATCAAACACTCCCGGGGTCAGACACAGAGTTATTATTCCTCTACACGGTCCCATCAAACACTCTCGGTTTCAGACACAGTGTGAATCTCCCTCCACACCGTCCCATCACACAGTCCCGAGGTCAGACACAGAGTGATTATTCATCTACACGGTCGCATCACACACTCCCGAGGTCAGACAAAGAGTGAATCTCCCTCCACACCGTCCCATCACACACTACTAGGGTCAGACACAGAGTGAGTCTCCCTCCAGACCGACCCATCACATACTCCCGGGGTCAGACACAGAGTGAAACACCCTCCACATCGTCCCATCCAACACTCCCGGGGGTCAGACACAGAGTGATTATTCCTCTACACGGTCCCAACAAACACTCCCGGGGTCAGACGCGGAGCGATTATTCCTCTACACGGTCCCAACAAAGGCTCCCTGGGTCAGACACAGAGTGATTATTACTCTGCACGGTCTCATCAAACACTCCCGGGGTCAGACGCGGAGCGATTATTCCTCTACACGGTCCCAACAAAGACTCCCTGGGTTAGACACAGAGTGATTATTACTCTGCACGGTCCCATCAAACACTCCCGGGGTCAGACACAGAGTGATTATGCCTGTACACGTTCAAAACAAACACTCCCGGGGTCAGACACAGATTGATTATTCCTCTACACGGTCCCATAAAACACCCCCCGGGTCAGACACAGAGTGATTATTCCTCTACGCCGTCCCATCAAACACTCTAGTTTTCAGACACTGTGTGAATCTCCCTCCACACCGTCCCATCACACAGTCCCGTGGTCAGACACAGAGTGATTATTCATCTACACAGTCGCATCACACACTCCCGAGGTCAGACAAAGAGTGAATCTCCCTCCACACCGTGTCATCACACGCTCACGGGGTCAGACACAGAGTGATTATTCCTCTACACAGTCCCATCAAACAATCCCTGGGTCAGACAAAAAGTGAATTGCCCTCCACACCGTCCCATCACACACTCCCGGGGTCAGACACAAAGTGAATCTCCCTCCAGACCGTCCCATCACATACTCCCGGGGTCAGACACAGAGTGAATCTCCCTCCACAAAGTACCATCAAACACTCCCGGGGGTCAGACACAGAGTGATTATTCCTCTACACGGTCCCATCAAACACTCCCGGGGGTCAGACACAGAGTGATTATTCCTCTACACGGTCCCATCAACACTCCCGGGGTCAGACACAGACTGAATCTCCCTCCACACAGTCCCATCACACACTACTAGGGTCAGACACAGAGTGAATCTCCCTCCACATCGTCCCATCAAACACACACGGGGGCCAGACACAGAGTGATTATTCCTCTACACGGTCCCATCAACACTCCCGGGGTCAGACACGGAGTGATTGTTCCTCTACACAGCCCCATCAAACACCCCCGGGGTCAGACACAGAGTGAATCTCCCTCCACACCGTCCCATCGTACACTCACGGGGTCAGACACAGAGTGAATCTCCCTCCACACCGTCCCATCACACACTACTAGGGTCAGACACAGAGTGAATCTCCCTCCAGACCGTCCCATCACACACTCCCGGGGTCAGACACAGAGTGAAACACCCTCCACATCGTCCCATCAAACACTCCCGGGGGACAGACCCAGATTGATTATTCCTCTACACGGTCCCATCAAACACTCCCGGGGACAGACGCGGAGCGATTATTCCTCTACACGGTCCCAACAAAGACTCCCTGGGTCAGACACAGAGTGATAATTACTCTGCACGGTCCCATCAAACACTCCCGGGGTCAGACACAGAGTGATTATTCCTCTACACGGTCCCATCACACACTCCCGGGAGCAGACACAGAGTGAATCTCCATCCGCACCGTCACATCACACACTCCCGGGGTCAGACACAGAGTGAAACACCCTCCACATCGTCCCATCAAACACTCCCGGGGGACAGACCCAGATTGATTATTCCTCTACACGGTCCCATCAAACACTCCCGGGGACAGACGCGGAGCGATTATTCCTCTACACGGTCCCAACAAAGGCTCCCTGGGTCAGACACAGAGTGATTATTACTCTGCACTGTCCCATCAAACACTCCCGGGGTCAGACACAGAGTGATTATTCCTCTACACGGTCCCATCAAACACTCTCGGTTTCAGACACAGTGTGAATCTCCCTCCACACCGTCCCATCACACAGTCTCGTGGTCAGACACAGAGTGATTATTCATCTACACGGTCGCATCACACACTCCCGAGGTCAGACAAAGAGTGAATCTCCCTCCACCCCGTGTCATCACACGCTCACGGGGTAAGACACAGAGTGATTATTCCTCTACACGGTCCCATCAAACAATCCCTGGGTCAGACAAAAAGTGAATCTCCCTCCACACCGTCCCATCACACACTCCCGGGGTCAGACACAGAGTGATTATTCCTCTACACGGTCCCATCAAACACTCCCGGGGTCAGACACAGAGTGAATCTCCCTCCACACCGTCCCATCACACACTCCCGTGGTCAGACTCAGAGAGATTATTCCTCTACACGGTCCCAACAAAGACTCCCTGGCTCAGACAGAGAGTGATTATTACTCTGCACGGTCCCATCAAACACTCCCGGGGTCAGAGACAGAGTGATTATGCCTGTACACGGTCCCATCAAACATTCCCGGGGTCAGACACAAAGTGATTATTCCTCTACACGGACCCATCAAAAACCCCCGGGGACAGACACAGAGTGAATCTCCATCCGCACCGTCCCATCACACACTCCCGTGGTCTGAAACAGAGAGATTATTCCTCTACACGGTCCCATCAAACACTCCCGGGGTCAGACACAGAGTGAATCTCCATCCGCACCGTCCCATCACACAATCCCGTGGTCAGACACAGAGAGATTATTCCTCTATACTGTCCTCAAACACTCCCGGGGTCAGACACAGACTGAATCTCCCACCACACCGTCCCATCACACACTCCCGTGGTCTGACACAGAGAGATTATTCCACTACACGGTCCCATCAAACACTCCCGGGGTCAGACACAGAGTGAATCTCCATCCGCACCGTCCCATCACACAATCCCGGGGTCAGACACAGAGTGAATCTCCCTCCACATCGTCCCATCACACACTCCCGGCGTCAGACACAAAGTGAATCTCCCTCCACACCGTCCCATCACACACTACTAGGGTCAGACACAGAGTGAATCTCCCTCCAGACCGTCCCATCACATACTCCCGGGGTCAGACACAGAGTGAATCTCCCTCCACAAAGTACCATCAAACACTCCCGGGGGTCAGACACAGAGTGATTATTCCTCTACACGGTCCCATCAAACACTCCCGGGGGTCAGACACAGAGTGATTATTCCTCTACACGGTCCCATCAACACTCCCGGGGTCAGACACAGACTGAATCTCCCTCCACACAGTCCCATCACACACTACTAGGGTCAGACACAGAGTGAATCTCCCTCCACATCGTCCCATCAAACACACACGGGGGCCAGACACAGAGTGATTATTCCTCTACACGGTCCCATCAACACTCCCGGGTTCAGACACGGAGTGATTGTTCCTCTACACAGCCCCATCAAACACCCCCGGGGTCAGACACAGAGTGAATCTCCCTCCACACCGTCCCATCGTACACTCACGGGGTCAGACACAGAGTGAATCTCCCTCCACACCGTCCCATCACACACTACTAGGGTCAGACACAGAGTGAATCTCCCTCCAGACCGTCCCATCACACACTCCCGGGGTCAGACACAGAGTGAAACACCCTCCACATCGTCCCATCAAACACTCCCGGGGGACAGACCCAGATTGATTATTCCTCTACACGGTCCCATCAAACACTCCCGGGGACAGACGCGGAGCGATTATTCCTCTACATGGTCCCAACAAAGACTCCCTGGGTCAGACACAGAGTGATAATTACTCTGCACGGTCCCATCAAACACTCCCGGGGTCAGACACAGAGTGATTATTCCTCTACACGGTCCCATCACACACTCCCGGGAGCAGACACAGAGTGAATCTCCATCCGCACCGTCACATCACACACTCCCGGGGTCAGACACAGAGTGATTATTCCTCTACACGGTCCCATCAAACACTCCCGGGGTCAGACGCGGAGCGATTATTCCTCTACGCCGTCCCATCAAACACTCTCGGTTTCAGACACAGTGTGAATCTCCCTCCACACCGTCCCATCACACAGTCCCGTGGTCAGACACAGAGTGATTATTCATCTACACGGTCGCATCACACACTCCCGAGGTCAGACAAAGAGTGAATCTCCCTCCACACCGTGTCATCACACGCTCACGGGGTCAGACACAGAGTGATTATTCCTCTACACAGTCCCATCAAACAATCTATGGTCAGACAAAAAGTGAATTCCCTCCACACCGTCCCATCACACACTCCCGGGGTCAGACACAGAGTGAATCTCCCTCAACACCGTCCCATCACACACTCCCGTGGTCAGACACAAAGAGAATATTCCTCTACACGGTCCCATCGAACACTCCCGGGGTCAGACAGAGTGATTATTCCTCTACACGGTCCCATCACACACTCCCGGAATCAGACACAGAGTGAATCTCCATCCGCACCGTCCCATCACACACTCCCGTGGTCAGACACAGAGAGATTATTCCTCTACACGGTCCCATCAAACACTCCCGGGGTCAGATACAGAGTGACTATTCCTCTACACGGTCCCATCACACACTCCCGGGATCAGACACAGAGTGAAACTCCATCCGCACCGTCACATCACACACTCCCGGGGTCAGACACAGAGTGATTATTCCTCTACACGGTCCCATCAAACACTCCCGGGATCAGACACAGAGTGAATCTCTCTCCACATCGTCCCATCACACACTCTCGGCGTCAGACACAAAGTGAATCTCCCTCCACACCGTCCCATCACACACTACTAGGGTCAGACACAGAGTGAAACACCCTCCACATCGTCCCATCAAACACTCCCGGGGGACAGACCCAGAGTGATTATTCCTCTACACGGTCCCATCAAACACTCCCGGGGTCAGACGCGGAGCGATTATTCCTCTACACGGTCCCAACAAAGACTCCCTGGGTCAGAAACAGAGTGATTATTACTCTGCACGGTCCCATCAAACACTCCCGGGATCAGACACAGAGTGATTATGCCTGTACACGGTCCCATCAAACACTCCCGGGGTCAGACACAGAGTGATTATTCCTCTACACGGTCCCATAAAACACCCCCGGGGTCAGACACAGAGTGATTATTCCTCTACGCCGTCCCATCAAACACTCTCGGTTTCAGACACAGTGTGAATCTCCCTCCACACCGTCCCATCACACAGTCCCGTAATCAGACACAGAGTGATTATTCCTCTACACGGTCCCATCAAACACTCCCGGGATCAGACACAGAGTGAATCTCTCTCCACATCGTCCCATCACACACTCTCGGCGTCAGACACAAAGTGAATCTCCCTCCACACCGTCCCATCACACACTACTAGGGTCAGACACAGAGTGAAACACCCTCCACATCGTCCCATCAAACACTCCCGGGGGACAGACCCAGAGTGATTATTCCTCTACACGGTCCCATCAAACACTCCCGGGGTCAGACGCGGAGCGATTATTCCTCTACACGGTCCCAACAAAGACTCCCTGGGTCAGACACAGAGTGATTATTACTCTGTACGGTCCCATCAAACACTCCCGGGGTCAGACACAGAGTGATTATTCCTCTACACGGTCCCATAAAACACCCCCGGGGACAGACACAGAGTGATTATTCCTCTACACCGTCCCATGAAACACTCTAGGTTTCAGACACACTGTGAATCTCCCTCCACACCGTCCCATCACACAGACCCGTGGTCAGACACAGAGTGATTATTCATCTACACGGTCGCATCACACACTCCCGAGGTCAGACAAAGAGTGAATCTCCCTCCACACCGTGTCATCACACGCTCACGGGTTCAGACACAGAGTGATTATTCCTCTACACAGTCCCATCAAACAATCCCTGTGTCAGACAAAAAGTGAATCGCCCTCCACACCGTCCCATCACACACTCCCGGGGTCAGACTCAGAGTGAATCTCCCTCCACACCGTCCCATCACACACTCCCGTGGTCAGACACAGAGAGATTATTCCTCTACACGGTCCCATCAAACACTCCCGGGGTCAGACACAGAGTGATTATTCCTCTACACGGTCCCATCACACACTCCCGGGATCAGACACAGAGTGAATCTCCCTCCACATCGTCCCATCACACACTCCCGGCGTCAGACACAGAGTGAATCTCCATCCGCTCCGTCCCATCACACACTCCCGTGGTCAGACACAGAGAGATTATTCCTCTACACGGTCCATCAAACACTCCCGGGGTCAGACACAGAGTGATTATTCCTCTACACGGACCCATCAAACACTCCCGTGATCAGACACAGAGTGAATCTCCCTCCACATCGTCCCATCACACACTCCCGGCGTCAGACACAAAGTGAATCTCCCCCCATACCGTCCCATCACACACTACTAGTGTCAGACACAGAGTGAATCTCCTTCCAGACCGTCCCATCACATACTCCCGGGGTCAGACACAGAGTGAATCTCCCTCCACATCGTCCCATCAAACACTCCCGGGGGTCAGACACAGAGTGATTATTCCTCTACACGGTCCCATCAAACACTCCCGGGGTCAGACGCGGAGCGATTATTCCTCTACACGGTCCCAACAAAGACTCCCTGGGTCAGACACAGAGTGATTATTACTCTGTACGGTCCCATCAAACACTCCCGGGGTCAGACACAGAGTGATTATTCCTCTACACGGTCCCATAAAACACCCCCGGGGACAGACACAGAGTGATTATTCCTCTACACCGTCCCATGAAACACTCTAGGTTTCAGACACACTGTGAATCTCCCTCCACACCGTCCCATCACACAGACCCGTGGTCAGACACAGAGTGATTATTCATCTACACGGTCGCATCACACACTCCCGAGGTCAGACAAAGAGTGAATCTCCCTCCACACCGTGTCATCACACGCTCACGGGTTCAGACACAGAGTGATTATTCCTCTACACAGTCCCATCAAACAATCCCTGTGTCAGACAAAAAGTGAATCGCCCTCCACACCGTCCCATCACACACTCCCGGGGTCAGACTCAGAGTGAATCTCCCTCCACACCGTCCCATCACACACTCCCGTGGTCAGACACAGAGAGATTATTCCTCTACACGGTCCCATCAAACACTCCCGGGGTCAGACACAGAGTGATTATTCCTCTACACGGTCCCATCACACACTCCCGGGATCAGACACAGAGTGAATCTCCCTCCACATCGTCCCATCACACACTCCCGGCGTCAGACACAGAGTGAATCTCCATCCGCTCCGTCCCATCACACACTCCCGTGGTCAGACACAGAGAGATTATTCCTCTACACGGTCCATCAAACACTCCCGGGGTCAGACACAGAGTGATTATTCCTCTACACGGACCCATCAAACACTCCCGTGATCAGACACAGAGTGAATCTCCCTCCACATCGTCCCATCACACACTCCCGGCGTCAGACACAAAGTGAATCTCCCCCCATACCGTCCCATCACACACTACTAGTGTCAGACACAGAGTGAATCTCCTTCCAGACCGTCCCATCACATACTCCCGGGGTCAGACACAGAGTGAATCTCCCTCCACATCGTCCCATCAAACACTCCCGGGGGTCAGACACAGAGTGATTATTCCTCTACACTGTCCCATTAAACACACCCGGGGTCAGACACATTGTGATTATTCCTCTACACGGTCCCATCAAAAACACCCTGGGTCAGACACAGAGTGATTATTACACTACACGGTCCAATCAAACACTCCCGGGGTCAGAAAAAGAGTGAATCTCCCTCCACACCGTCCCATCACACACTCCCGGGGTCAGACTCAGAGTGATTATGCCTCTACACGGTCCCATCAAACACTCCCGGGGTCAGACACAGAGTGATTATTCCTCTACACGGTCCCATCGTACACTCCCGGGGTCAGACACAGAGTGATTATTCCTCTACACGGTCCCATCAAACACTCCCGGGGGTCAGACACAGAGTGATTATTCCTCTACACTGTCCCATCAAACACTCCCGGGGGTCAGACACAGATTGAATCTCACTCCACACCGCCCATTACACTCTCCCGGGGTCAGACACTGTGTGAATCTCCCTCCACACCGTCCCATCACACTCTCCCGGGGTCAGACACAGAGTGATTATTCCTCTAAACGAAACCATCACACTCTCCCGGGGTCAGACACAGAGTGATTATTCCTCTACACGAACCCATCACACAATCCCGGGGTCAGACACAGAGTGAATCTCCCTCCTACCCGTCCCATCACACTCTCCCGATTTCAGACACAGACTGAATCTCCCTCCACACCGTCCCATCACACACTCCCGGGGTCAGACACAGAGTGATTATTCCTCCACACGGTCCATTCAAACACTCCCGGGGGTCAGACACAGAGTGATTATTCCTCTACACGGTCCCATCACATACTCCCGTGGTCAGACACAGAGTGATTATTCCTCTACCCGGTACCATCAAACAATGCCTGGGTCAGACAAAAAGTGAATCTCCCTCCACACCATCCCATCAAACACACCCGGGGTCAGACACAGAGTGAATCTCACTCTACACCGCCCATTACACACTCCCGGGGTCAGACACAGAGTGAATCTCCCTCCACACCGTCCCATCACACTCTCCCGGGGTCAAACACAGAGTGGTTATTCCTCTACACGAACCCATCACACAACCCCGGGGTCAGACACAGAGTGAATCTCCCTCCACACCGTCACATCACACACATCCGGTGTCAGACACAGAGTGAATCTCCCTCATACCCGTCCCATTAAACTCTCCCGATTTCAGACACAGACTGAATCTCCCTCCACACCGTCACATCACACACATCCGGTGTCAGACACAGAGTGAATCTCCCTCATACCCGTCCCATTAAACTCTCCCGATTTCAGACACAGACTGAATCTCCCTCCACACCGTCCCATCACACACTCCCGGGGTCAGACTCAGAGTTATTAAACCTCTACACGGTCCCATCAAACACTCCCGGGGTCAGACACAGAGTGATTATTCCTCTACACGGTCCCATCGTACACTCCCGGGGTCAGACACAGAGTGAATATTCCTCTACACGGTCCCATCAAACACTCCCGGGGGTCAGACACAGAGTGAATCTCACTCCACACCGCCCATTACAATCTCCCGGGGTCAGACACTGTGTGAATCTCCCTCCACACCGTCCCATCACACTCTCCCGGGGTCAGACACAGAGTGATTATTCCTCTACACGAACCCATCACACTCTCCCGGGGTCAGACACAGAGTGACTATTCCACTACACGAACCCATCACACAATCCCGGGGTCAGACACAGAGTGAATCTCCCTCCTACCCGTCCCATCACACTCTCCCGATTTCAGACACAGACTGAATCTCCCTCCACACCGTCCCATCACACACTCCCGGGGTCAGACATAGAGTGATTATTCCTCTACACGGTCCATACAAACACTCCCGGGGGTCAGACACAGAGTGATTATTCCTCCACACGATCCCATCAAACACACCCGGGGTCAGACACATTGTGATTATTCCTCTGCACGGTCCAATCAAACACTCCCGGGGTCAGACACAGAGTGATTATTACTCTAAACGGTCCCATCAAACACTCCCGGGGTCAGAAACTGAGTGATTATTCCTCTACACGGTCCCATCAAACACTCCCGGGGTCAGACACAGAGTGATTATTCCTCCACACGGTCCATTCAAACACTCCCGGGGGTCAGACACAGAGTGATTATTCCTCTACACGGTCCCATCACATACTCCCGTGGTCAGACACAGAGTGATTATTCCTCTACCCGGTACCATCAAACAATGCCTGGGTCAGACAAAAAGTGAATCTCCCTCCACACCATCCCATCAAACACACCCGGGGTCAGACACAGAGTGAATCTCACTCTACACCGCCCATTACACACTCCCGGGGTCAGACACAGAGTGAATCTCCCTCCACACCGTCCCATCACACTCTCCCGGGGTCAAACACAGAGTGGTTATTCCTCTACACGAACCCATCACACAACCCCGGGGTCAGACACAGAGTGAATCTCCCTCCACACCGTCACATCACACACATCCGGTGTCAGACACAGAGTGAATCTCCCTCATACCCGTCCCATTAAACTCTCCCGATTTCAGACACAGACTGAATCCCCCTCCACACCGTCACATCACACACATCCGGTGTCAGACACAGAGTGAATCTCCCTCATACCCGTCCCATTAAACTCTCCCGATTTCAGACACAGACTGAATCTCCCTCCACACCGTCCCATCACACACTCCCGGGGTCAGACATAGAGTGATTGTTCCTCTACACGGTCCATTCAAACACTCCCGGGGTCAGACACATTGTGATTATTCCTCTACACGGTCCCATCAAAAACTCCCTGGGTCAGACACAGAGTGATTATTACTCTACACGGTCCAATCAAACACTCCCGGGGTCAGACACAGAGTGATTATGCCTCTACACGGTCCCATCAAACACTCCCGTGGTCAGATACTGAGTGATTATTCCTCTACACGGTCCCATCAAACACTCCCGGGGTCAGACACAGACTGATTATTCCTCTACTCGGACCCATCACACACTCCCGGGGTCAGAAAAAGAGTGAATCTCCCTCCACAACGTCCCATCACACACACCCGGGGTCAGACTCAGAGTTATTAAACCTCTACACGGTCCCATCAAACACTCCCGGGGTCAGACACAGAGTGATTATTCCTCTACACGGTCCCATCGTACACTCCCGGGGTCAGACACAGAGTGAATATTCCTCTACACGGTCCCATCAAACACTCCCGGGGGTCAGACACAGAGTGAATCTCACTCCACACCGCCCATTACAATCTCCCGGGGTCAGACACTGTGTGAATCTCCCTCCACACCGTCCCATCACACTCTCCCGGGGTCAGACACAGAGTGATTATTCCTCTACACGAACCCATCACACTCTCCCGGGGTCAGACACAGAGTGATTATTCCTCTACACGAACCCATCACACAATCCCGGGGTCAGACACAGAGTGAATCTCCCTCCTACCCGTCCCATCACACTCTCCCGATTTCAGACACAGACTGAATCTCCCTCCACACCGTCCCATCACACACTCCCGGGGTCAGACATAGAGTGATTATTCCTCTACACGGTCCATACAAACACTCCCGGGGGTCAGACACAGAGTGATTATTCCTCCACACGATCCCATCAAACACACCCGGGGTCAGACACATTGTGATTATTCCTCTGCACGGTCCAATCAAACACTCCCGGGGTCAGACACAGAGTGATTATTACTCTAAACGGTCCCATCAAACACTCCCGGGGTCAGAAACTGAGTGATTATTCCTCTACACGGTCCCATCAAACACTCCCGGGGTCAGACACAGACTGATTATTCCTCTACTCGGACCCATCACACACTCCTGAGGTCAGAAAATGAGTGAATCACTCTCCACACCGTCTCATCACACTCTCACGGTGTCAGGGACAGAGTGATTATTCCTCTACACGGTCCCATCAAACACTCCCGGGATCAGACACAGAGTGAATCTCCCTCCACATCGTCCCATCACACACTCCCGGCGTCAGACACAAAGTGAATCTCCCTCCACACCGTCCCATCACACACTACTAGGGTCAGACACAGAGTGAATCTCCCTCCAGACCGTCCCATCACATACTCCCGGGGTCACACACAGAGTGATTATTCCTCTACACGGTCCCATCATACACTCCGGGGGTCAGACACGGAGTGATGATTCCTCTACACAGTCCCATCAAACACCCCCGGGGTCAAACACAGAGTGAATCTCCCTCCACACAGTCCCATCACACACTCCCGGGTTCAGAAACAGAGTGATTATTCATCTACACGGTCCCATCAAAGACTCCCGGGGTCAGGCACAGAGTGAATCTCCCTCCTGACCGTCCAATCACACAGTCCCGTGGTCAGACACAGAGAGATTATTCCTCTGTACGGTCACATCAAACACTCCCGGGGGTCAGACACTGATTGATTATTCCTCTACACGGTCCCATCAACACTCCCGGGGGTCAGACACAGAGTGATTATTCCTCTACACTGTCCCATCAAACACTCCCGGGGGTCAGACACAGAGTGAATCTCACTCCACACCGCCCATTACACACTCCCGGGGTCAGACACTGAGTGAATCTCCCTCCACACCGTCCCATCACACTCTCCCGGGGTCAGACACTGAGTGATTATTCCTCTACACGAACCCATTACACTCTCCCGGGGTCAGACACAGAGTGATTATTCCTCTTCACAGTCCCATCAAACAATCTATGGTCAGACAAAAAGTGAATTCCCTCCACACCGTCCCATCACACACTCCCGGGGTCAGACACAGAGTGAATCTCCCTCAACACCGTCCCATCACACACTCCCGTGGTCAGACACAAAGAGAATATTCCTCTACACGGTCCCATCGAACACTCCCGGGGTCAGACAGAGTGATTATTCCTCTACACGGTCCCATCACACACTCCCGGAATCAGACACAGAGTGAATCTACTTCCACACCGTCCCATCACACACTCCCGGCGTCAGACACAGAGTGAATCTCCATCCGCACCGTCCCATCACACACTCCCGTGGTCAGACACAGAGAGATTATTCCTCTACACGGTCCCATCAAACACTCCCGGGGTCAGATACAGAGTGATTATTCCTCTACACGGTCCCATCACACACTCCCGGGATCAGACACAGAGTGAATCTCCATCCGCACCGTCACATCACACACTCCCGGGGTCAGACACAGAGTGATTATTCCTCTACACGGTCCCATCAAACACTCCCGGGATCAGACACAGAGTGAATCTCTCTCCACATCGTCCCATCACACACTCTCGGCGTCAGACACAAAGTGAATCTCCCTCCACACCGTCCCATCACACACTACTAGGGTCAGACACAGAGTGAAACACCCTCCACATCGTCCCATCAAACACTCCCGGGGGACAGACCCAGAGTGATTATTCCTCTACACGGTCCCATCAAACACTCCCGGGGTCAGACGCGGAGCGATTATTCCTCTACACGGTCCCAACAAAGACTCCCTGGGTCAGAAACAGAGTGATTATTACTCTGCACGGTCCCATCAAACACTCCCGGGATCAGACACAGAGTGATTATGCCTGTACACGGTCCCATCAAACACTCCCGGGGTCAGACACAGAGTGATTATTCCTCTACACGGTCCCATAAAACACCCCCGGGGTCAGACACAGAGTGATTATTCCTCTACGCCGTCCCATCAAACACTCTCGGTTTCAGACACAGTGTGAATCTCCCTCCACACCGTCCCATCACACAGTCCCGTAATCAGACACAGAGTGATTATTCCTCTTCACGGTCCCATCAAACACTCCCGGGATCAGACACAGAGTGAATCTCTCTCCACATCGTCCCATCACACACTCTCGGCGTCAGACACAAAGTGAATCTCCCTCCACACCGTCCCATCACACACTACTAGGGTCAGACACAGAGTGAAACACCCTCCACATCGTCCCATCAAACACTCCCGGGGGACAGACCCAGAGTGATTATTCCTCTACACGGTCCCATCAAACACTCCCGGGGTCAGACGCGGAGCGATTATTCCTCTACACGGTCCCAACAAAGACTCCCTGGGTCAGACACAGAGTGATTATTACTCTGTACGGTCCCATCAAACACTCCCGGGGTCAGACACAGAGTGATTATTCCTCTACACGGTCCCATAAAACACCCCCGGGGACAGACACAGAGTGATTATTCCTCTACACCGTCCCATGAAACACTCTAGGTTTCAGACACAGTGTGAATCTCCCTCCACACCGTCCCATCACACAGACCCGTGGTCAGACACAGAGTGATTATTCATCTACACGGTCGCATCACACACTCCCGAGGTCAGACAAAGAGTGAATCTCCCTCCACACCGTGTCATCACACGCTCACGGGTTCAGACACAGAGTGATTATTCCTCTACACAGTCCCATCAAACAATCCCTGTGTCAGACAAAAAGTGAATCGCCCTCCACACCGTCCCATCACACACTCCCGGGGTCAGACTCAGAGTGAATCTCCCTCCACACCGTCCCATCACACACTCCCGTGGTCAGACACAGAGAGATTATTCCTCTACACGGTCCCATCAAACACTCCCGGGGTCAGACACAGAGTGATTATTCCTCTACACGGTCCCATCACACACTCCCGGGATCAGACACAGAGTGAATCTCCCTCCACATCGTCCCATCACACACTCCCGGCGTCAGACACAGAGTGAATCTCCATCCGCTCCGTCCCATCACACACTCCCGTGGTCAGACACAGAGAGATTATTCCTCTACACGGTCCATCAAACACTCCCGGGGTCAGACACAGAGTGATTATTCCTCTACACGGACCCATCAAACACTCCCGTGATCAGACACAGAGTGAATCTCCCTCCACATCGTCCCATCACACACTCCCGGCGTCAGACACAAAGTGAATCTCCCCCCATACCGTCCCATCACACACTACTAGTGTCAGACACAGAGTGAATCTCCTTCCAGACCGTCCCATCACATACTCCCGGGGTCAGACACAGAGTGAATCTCCCTCCACATCGTCCCATCAAACACTCCCGGGGGTCAGACACAGAGTGATTATTCCTCTACACTGTCCCATTAAACACACCCGGGGTCAGACACATTGTGATTATTCCTCTACACGGTCCCATCAAAAACACCCTGGGTCAGACACAGAGTGATTATTACACTACACGGTCCAATCAAACACTCCCGGGGTCAGAAAAAGAGTGAATCTCCCTCCACACCGTCCCATCACACACTCCCGGGGTCAGACTCAGAGTGATTATGCCTCTACACGGTCCCATCAAACACTCCCGGGGTCAGACACAGAGTGATTATTCCTCTACACGGTCCCATCGTACACTCCCGGGGTCAGACACAGAGTGATTATTCCTCTACACGGTCCCATCAAACACTCCCGGGGGTCAGACACAGAGTGATTATTCCTCTACACTGTCCCATCAAACACTCCCGGGGGTCAGACACAGATTGAATCTCACTCCACACCGCCCATTACACTCTCCCGGGGTCAGACACTGTGTGAATCTCCCTCCACACCGTCCCATCACACTCTCCCGGGGTCAGACACAGAGTGATTATTCCTCTAAACGAAACCATCACACTCTCCCGGGGTCAGACACAGAGTGATTATTCCTCTACACGAACCCATCACACAATCCCGGGGTCAGACACAGAGTGAATCTCCCTCCTACCCGTCCCATCACACTCTCCCGATTTCAGACACAGACTGAATCTCCCTCCACACCGTCCCATCACACACTCCCGGGGTCAGACACAGAGTGATTATTCCTCCACACGGTCCATTCAAACACTCCCGGGGGTCAGACACAGAGTGATTATTCCTCTACACGGTCCCATCACATACTCCCGTGGTCAGACACAGAGTGATTATTCCTCTACCCGGTACCATCAAACAATGCCTGGGTCAGACAAAAAGTGAATCTCCCTCCACACCATCCCATCAAACACACCCGGGGTCAGACACAGAGTGAATCTCACTCTACACCGCCCATTACACACTCCCGGGGTCAGACACAGAGTGAATCTCCCTCCACACCGTCCCATCACACTCTCCCGGGGTCAAACACAGAGTGGTTATTCCTCTACACGAACCCATCACACAACCCCGGGGTCAGACACAGAGTGAATCTCCCTCCACACCGTCACATCACACACATCCGGTGTCAGACACAGAGTGAATCTCCCTCATACCCGTCCCATTAAACTCTCCCGATTTCAGACACAGACTGAATCTCCCTCCACACCGTCACATCACACACATCCGGTGTCAGACACAGAGTGAATCTCCCTCATACCCGTCCCATTAAACTCTCCCGATTTCAGACACAGACTGAATCTCCCTCCACACCGTCCCATCACACACTCCCGGGGTCAGACTCAGAGTTATTAAACCTCTACACGGTCCCATCAAACACTCCCGGGGTCAGACACAGAGTGATTATTCCTCTACACGGTCCCATCGTACACTCCCGGGGTCAGACACAGAGTGAATATTCCTCTACACGGTCCCATCAAACACTCCCGGGGGTCAGACACAGAGTGAATCTCACTCCACACCGCCCATTACAATCTCCCGGGGTCAGACACTGTGTGAATCTCCCTCCACACCGTCCCATCACACTCTCCCGGGGTCAGACACAGAGTGATTATTCCTCTACACGAACCCATCACACTCTCCCGGGGTCAGACACAGAGTGATTATTCCTCTACACGAACCCATCACACAATCCCGGGGTCAGACACAGAGTGAATCTCCCTCCTACCCGTCCCATCACACTCTCCCGATTTCAGACACAGACTGAATCTCCCTCCACACCGTCCCATCACACACTCCCGGGGTCAGACATAGAGTGATTATTCCTCTACACGGTCCATACAAACAATCCCGGGGGTCAGACACAGAGTGATTATTCCTCCACACGATCCCATCAAACACACCCGGGGTCAGACACATTGTGATTATTCCTCTGCACGGTCCAATCAAACACTCCCGGGGTCAGACACAGAGTGATTATTACTCTAAACGGTCCCATCAAACACTCCCGGGGTCAGAAACTGAGTGATTATTCCTCTACACGGTCCCATCAAACACTCCCGGGGTCAGACACAGAGTGATTATTCCTCCACACGGTCCATTCAAACACTCCCGGGGGTCAGACACAGAGTGATTATTCCTCTACACGGTCCCATCACATACTCCCGTGGTCAGACACAGAGTGATTATTCCTCTACCCGGTACCATCAAACAATGCCTGGGTCAGACAAAAAGTGAATCTCCCTCCACACCATCCCATCAAACACACCCGGGGTCAGACACAGAGTGAATCTCACTCTACACCGCCCATTACACACTCCCGGGGTCAGACACAGAGTGAATCTCCCTCCACACCGTCCCATCACACTCTCCCGGGGTCAAACACAGAGTGGTTATTCCTCTACACGAACCCATCACACAACCCCGGGGTCAGACACAGAGTGAATCTCCCTCCACACCGTCACATCACACACATCCGGTGTCAGACACAGAGTGAATCTCCCTCATACCCGTCCCATTAAACTCTCCCGATTTCAGACACAGACTGAATCTCCCTCCACACCGTCACATCACACACATCCGGTGTCAGACACAGAGTGAATCTCCCTCATACCCGTCCCATTAAACTCTCCCGATTTCAGACACAGACTGAATCTCCCTCCACACCGTCCCATCACACACTCCCGGGGTCAGACATAGAGTGATTGTTCCTCTACACGGTCCATTCAAACACTCCCGGGGTCAGACACATTGTGATTATTCCTCTACACGGTCCCATCAAAAACTCCCTGGGTCAGACACAGAGTGATTATTACTCTACACGGTCCAATCAAACACTCCCGGGGTCAGACACAGAGTGATTATGCCTCTACACGGTCCCATCAAACACTCCCGTGGTCAGATACTGAGTGATTATTCCTCTACACGGTCCCATCAAACACACCCGGGGTCAGACACAGACTGATTATTCCTCTACTCGGACCCATCACACACTCCCGGGGTCAGAAAAAGAGTGAATCTCCCTCCACAACGTCCCATCACACACACCCGGGGTCAGACTCAGAGTTATTAAACCTCTACACGGTCCCATCAAACACTCCCGGGGTCAGACACAGAGTGATTATTCCTCTACACGGTCCCATCGTACACTCCCGGGGTCAGACACAGAGTGAATATTCCTCTACACGGTCCCATCAAACACTCCCGGGGGTCAGACACAGAGTGAATCTCACTCCACACCGCCCATTACAATCTCCCGGGGTCAGACACTGTGTGAATCTCCCTCCACACCGTCCCATCACACTCTCCCGGGGTCAGACACAGAGTGATTATTCCTCTACACGAACCCATCACACTCTCCCGGGGTCAGACACAGAGTGATTATTCCTCTACACGAACCCATCACACAATCCCGGGGTCAGACACAGAGTGAATCTCCCTCCTACCCGTCCCATCACACTCTCCCGATTTCAGACACAGACTGAATCTCCCTCCACACCGTCCCATCACACACTCCCGGGGTCAGACATAGAGTGATTATTCCTCTACACGGTCCATACAAACACTCCCGGGGGTCAGACACAGAGTGATTATTCCTCCACACGATCCCATCAAACACACCCGGGGTCAGACACATTGTGATTATTCCTCTGCACGGTCCAATCAAACACTCCCGGGGTCAGACACAGAGTGATTATTACTCTAAACGGTCCCATCAAACACTCCCGGGGTCAGAAACTGAGTGATTATTCCTCTACACGGTCCCATCAAACACTCCCGGGGTCAGACACAGACTGATTATTCCTCTACTCGGACCCATCACACACTCCTGAGGTCAGAAAATGAGTGAATCACTCTCCACACCGTCTCATCACACTCTCACGGTGTCAGGGACAGTGTGATTATTCCTCTACACGGTCCCATCAAACACTCCCGGGATCAGACACAGAGTGAATCTCCCTCCACATCGTCCCATCACACACTCCCGGCGTCAGACACAAAGTGAATCTCCCTCCACACCGTCCCATCACACACTACTAGGGTCAGACACAGAGTGAATCTCCCTCCAGACCGTCCCATCACATACTCCCGGGGTCACACACAGAGTGATTATTCCTCTACACGGTCCCATCATACACTCCGGGGGTCAGACACGGAGTGATGATTCCTCTACACAGTCCCATCAAACACCCCCGGGGTCAAACACAGAGTGAATCTCCCTCCACACAGTCCCATCACACACTCCCGGGTTCAGAAACAGAGTGATTATTCATCTACACGGTCCCATCAAAGACTCCCGGGGTCAGGCACAGAGTGAATCTCCCTCCTGACCGTCCAATCACACAGTCCCGTGGTCAGACACAGAGTGATTATTCCTCTGTACGGTCACATCAAACACTCCCGGGGGTCAGACACTGATTGATTATTCCTCTACACGGTTCCATCAACACTCCCGGGGGTCAGACACAGAGTGATTATTCCTCTACACTGTCCCATCAAACACTCCCGGGGGTCAGACACAGAGTGAATCTCACTCCACACCGCCCATTACACACTCCCGGGGTCAGACACTGAGTGAATCTCCCTCCACACCGTCCCATCACACTCTCCCGGGGTCAGACATAGAGTGATTATTCCTCTACACGGTCCCATTAAACACACCCGGGGTCAGACACATTGTGATTATTCCTCTACACGGTCCATTCAAACACTCCCGGGTGTCAGACACAGAGTGATTATTCCTCTACACGGTCCCATTAAACACACCCGGGGTCAGACACATTGTGATTATTCCTCTACACGGTCCCATCAAAAACTCCCTGGGTCAGACACAGAGTGATTATTACTCTACACGGTCCAATCACACACTCCTGAGGTCAGAAAATGAGTGAATCACTCTCCACACCGTCTCATCACACTCTCACGGTGTCAGGGACAGAGTGATTATTCCTCTACACGGTCCCATCAAACACTCCCGGGATCAGACACAGAGTGAATCTCCCTCCACATCGTCCCATCACACACTCCCGGCGTCAGACACAAAGTGAATCTCCCTCCACACCGTCCCATCACACACTACTAGGGTCAGACACAGAGTGAATCTCCCTCCAGACCGTCCCATCACATACTCCCGGGGTCACACACAGAGTGATTATTCCTCTACACGGTCCCATCATACACTCCGGGGGTCAGACACGGAGTGATGAATCCTCTACACAGTCCCATCAAACACCCCCGGGGTCAAACACAGAGTGAATCTCCCTCCACACAGTCCCATCACACACTCCCGGGGTCAGAAACAGAGTGATTATTCATCTACACGGTCCCATCAAAGACTCCCGGGGTCAGGCACAGAGTGAATCTCCCTCCTGACCGTCCAATCACACAGTCCCGTGGTCAGACACAGAGTGATTATTCCTCTGTACGGTCACATCAAACACTCCCGGGGGTCAGACACTGAGTGATTATTCCTCTACACGGTCCCATCAACACTCCCGGGGGTCAGACACAGAGTGATTATTCCTCTACACTGTCCCATCAAACACTCCCGGGGGTCAGACACAGAGTGAATCTCACTCCACACCGCCCATTACACACTCCCGGGGTCAGACACTGAGTGAATCTCCCTCCACACCGTCCCATCACACTCTCCCGGGGTCAGACACTGAGTGATTATTCCTCTACACGAACCCATTACACTCTCCCGGGGTCAGACACAGAGTGATTATTCCTCTTCACGAACCCATCACACAATCCCGGGGTCAGACACAGAGTGAATCTCCCTCCTACCCGTCCCATCACACTCTCCCGATTTCAGACACAGACTGAATCTCCCTCCACACCGTCCCATCACACACTCCCGGGGTCAGACATAGAGTGATTATTCCTCTACACGGTCCCATTAAACACACCCGGGGTCAGACACATTGTGATTATTCCTCTACACGGTGCATTCAAACACTCCCGGGTGTCAGACACAGAGTGATTATTCCTCTACACGGTCCCATTAAACACACCCGGGGTCAGACACATTGTGATTATTCCTCTACACGGTCCCATCAAAAACTCCCTGGGTCAGACACAGAGTGATTATTACTCTACACGGTCCAATCAAACACTCCCGGGGTCAGACACAGAGTGATTATGCCTCTACACGGTCCCATCAAACACTCCCGTGGTCAGATACTGAGTGATTATTCCTCTACACGGTCCCATCAAACACTCCCGGGGTCAGACACAGACTGATTATTCCTCTACTCGGACCCATCACACACTCCCGGGGTCAGAAAAAGAGTGAATCTCCCTCCACAACGTCCCATCACACACACCCGGGGTCAGACTCAGAGTTATTAAACCTCTACACGGTCCCATCAAACACTCCCGGGGTCAGACACAGAGTGATTATTCCTCTACACGGTCCCATCGTACACTCCCGGGGTCAGACACAGAGTGAATATTCCTCTACACGGTCCCATCAAACACTCCCGGGGGTCAGACACAGAGTGAATCTCACTCCACACCGTCCCATCACACTCTCCCGATTTCAGACACAGACTGAATCTCCCTCCACACCGTCCCATCCCACACTACTAGGGTCAGACACAGAGTGAATCTCCCTCCAGACCGTCCCATCACATACTCCCGGGGTCACACACAGAGTGATTATTCCTCTACACGGTCCCATCATACACTCCGGGGGTCAGACACGGAGTGATGATTCCTCTACACAGTCCCATCAAACACCCCCGGGGTCAAACACAGAGTGAATCTCCCTCCACACAGTCCCATCACACACTCCCGGGGTCAGAAACAGTGAGATTATTCATCTACACGGTCCCATCAAAGACTCCCGGGGTCAGGCACAGAGTGAATCTCCCTCCTGACCGTCCAATCACACAGTCCCGTGGTCAGACACAGAGTGATCATTCCTCTGTACGGTCACATCAAACACTCCCGGGGGTCAGACACTGAGTGATTATTCCTCTACACGGTCCCATCAACACTCCCGGGGGTCAGACACAGAGTGATTATTCCTCTACACTGTCCCATCAAACACTCCCGGGGGTCAGACACAGAGTGAATCTCACTCCACACCGCCCATTACACACTCCCGGGGTCAGACACTGAGTGAATCTCCCTCCACACCGTCCCATCACACTCTCCCGGGGTCAGACACTGAGTGATTATTCCTCTACACGAACCCATTACACTCTCCCGGGGTCAGACACAGAGTGATTATTCCTCTTCACGAACCCATCACACAATCCCGGGGTCAGACACAGAGTGAATCTCCCTCCTACCCGTCCCATCACACTCTCCCGATTTCAGACACAGACTAAATCTCCCTCCACACCGTCCCATCACACACTCCCGGGGTCAGACATAGAGTGATTATTCCTCTACACGGTCCCATTAAACACACCCGGGGTCAGACACATTGTGATTATTCCTCTACACGGTCCATTCAAACACTCCCGGGTGTCAGACACAGAGTGATTATTCCTCTACACGGTCCCATTAAACACACCCGGGGTCAGACACATTGTGATTATTCCTCTACACGGTCCCATCAAAAACTCCCTGGGTCAGACACAGAGTGATTATTACTCTACACGGTCCAATCAAACACTCCCGGGGTCAGACACAGAGTGATTATGCCTCTACACGGTCCCATCAAACACTCCCGTGGTCAGATACTGAGTGATTATTCCTCTACACGGTCCCATCAAACACTCCCGGGGTCAGACACAGACTGATTATTCCTCTACTCGGACCCATCACACACTCCCGGGGTCAGAAAAAGAGTGAATTTCCCTCCACACCGTCCCATCACACACTCCCGGGGTCAGACTCAGAGTGATTATGCCTCTACACGGTCCCATCACACACTCCCGGGGTCAGACACAGAGTTATTATTCCTCCACACGGTCCATTCAAACACTCCCGGGGGTCAGACACAGAGTGATTATTCCTCTACACGGTCCCATCACATACTCCCGTGGTCAGACACAGAGTGATTATTCCTCTACACAGTCGCATAACACTCTCCCGAGGTCAGACAAGCAGTGAATCTCCCTCCACACCGTCTCATCACACGCTCACGGGGTCAGACACAGAGTGATTATTCCTCTACCCAGTACCATCAAACAATGCCTGGGTCAGACAAAAAGTGAATCTCCCTCCACACCATCCCATCAAATACTCCCGGGGTCAGACACAGTGTGAATCTCACTCTACACCGCCCATTACACACTCCCGGGGTCAGACACAGAGTGAATCTCCCTCCACACCGTCCCATCACACTCTCCCGGGGTCAAACACAGAGTGGTTATTCCTCTACACGAACCCATCACACAATCCCGGGGTCAGACACAGAGTGAATCTCCCTCCACACCGTCACATCACACACATCCGGTGTCAGACACAGAGTGAATCTCCCTCATACCCGTCCCATTATACTCTCCCGATTTCAGACACAGACTGAATCTCCCTCCATAACGTCCCATCACACACTCCCGGGGTCAGACATAGAGTGATTGTTCCTCTACACGGTCCATTCAAACACTCCCGGGTGTCAGACACAGAGTGATTATTCCTCTACACGGTCCCATTAAACACACCCAGGGTCAGACACATTGTGATTATTCCTCTACACGGTCCCATCAAAAACTCCCTGGGTCAGACACAGAGTGATTATTACTCTACACGGTCCAATCAAACACTCCCGGGGTCAGACACAGAGTGATTATGCCTCTACACGGTCCCATCAAACACTCCCGTGGGCAGATACTGAGTGATTATTCCTCTACACGGTCCCATCAAACACTCCCGGGGTCAGACACAGAGTGATTATTCCTCTACACGAACCCATCACACAATCCCGGGGTCAGACACAGAGTGAATCTCCCTCCTACCCGTCCCATCACACTCTCCCGATTTCAGACACAGACTGAATCTCCCTCCACACCGTCCCATCACACACTCCCGGGGTCAGACACAGAGTGATTATTCCTCTACACCGTCCCATCAAACAGTCCCGGTGTCAGACACAGAGTGATTATTCCTCTACACGGTCCCATCAAACACTCCCGGGGGTCAGACACAGAGTGATTATTCCTCTACACTGTCCCGTCAAACACTCCCGGGGGTCAGACACAGATTGAATCTCACTCCACACCGCCCATTACACTCTCCCGGGGTCAGACACTGTGTGAATCTCCCTCCACACCGTCCCATCACACTCTCCCGGGGTCAGACACAGAGTGATTATTCCTCTACACGAACCCATCACACTCTCCCGGGGTCAGACACAGAGTGATTATTCCTCTACACGAACCCATCACACAATCCCGGGGTCAGACACAGAGTGAATCTCCCTCCTACCCGTCCCATCACACTCTCCCGATTTCAGACACAGACTGAATCTCCCTCCACACCGTCCCATCACACACTCCCGGGGTCAGACATAGAGTGATTATTCCTCTACACGGTCCATTCAAACACTCCCGGGGGTCAGACACAGAGTGATTATTCCTCCACACGATCCCATCAAACACACCCGGGGTCAGACACATTGTGATTATTCCTCTGCACGGTCCCATCAAACAATCCCGGGGTCAGACACAGAGTGATTATTACTCTAAACGGTCCCATCAAACACTCCCGGGGTCAGATACTGAGTGATTATTCCTCTACACGGTCCCATCAAACACTCCCGGGGTCAGACACAGACTGATTATTCCTCTACTCGGACCCATCACACACTCCTGAGGTCAGAAAATGAGTGAATCACTCTCCACACCGTCTCATCACACTCTCACGGGGTCAGGGACAGAGTGATTATTCCTCTACACGGTCCCATCAAACACTCCCGGGATCAGACACAGAGTGACTCTCCCTCCACATCGTCCCATCACACACTCCCGGCGTCAGACACAAAGTGAATCTCCCTCCACACCGTCCCATCACACACTACTAGGGTCAGACACAGAGTGAATCTCCCTCCAGACCGTCCCATCACATACTCCCGGGGTCACACACAGAGTGATTATTCCTCTACACGGTCCCATCATACACTCCCGGGGGTCAGACACGGAGTGATTATTCCTCTACACAGTCCCATCACACACTCCCGGGGTCAGAAACAGAGTGATTATTCATCTACACAGTCCCATCAAAGACTCCCGGGGTCAGGCACAGAGTGAATCTCCCTCCAGACCGTCCAATCACACAGTCCCGTGGTCAGACACAGAGTGATTATTCCTCTAGACGGTCCAATCAAAAACTCCCGGGGTCAGACACAGAGTGATTATGCCTCTAAACGGTCCCATCAAACACTCCCTGTTTCAGATACTGAGTGATTATTACTCTACACGGTCCCATCAAACTCTCCCGGGGTCAGACACAGACTGATTATTCCTCTACTCGTACCCATCACACACTCCTGAGGTCAGAAAATGAGTGAATCACTCTCCACACCGTCTCATCACACTCTCACGGGGTCAGGGACAGAGTGATTATTCCTCTACACGGTCCCATTAAACACACCCGGGGTCAGACACATTGTGATTATTCCTCTACACGGTCCCATCAAAAACTCCCTGGGTCAGACACAGAGTGATTATTACTCTACACGGTCCAATCAAACACTCCCGGGGTCAGACACAGTGATTATGCCAATACACGGTCCCATCAAACACTCCCGGGGTCAGACACAGAGTGAATGTCCCTCCACACCTTCCCATCACACACTACTAGGGTCAGACACAGAGTGAATCTCCCTCCACACCGTCCTATCACACACTCCGGGGGTCAGACTCAGAGTGATTATGCCTCTACACGGTCCCATCAAACACTCCCTGGGTCAGACACAGAGTGAATGTCCCTCCACACCGTCCCATCACACACTACTAGGGTCAGACACAGAGTGAATCTCCCTCCAGACCGTCCCATCACATACTCCCGGGGTCAGACACAGAGTGAATCTCCCTCCACATCGTCCCATCAAACCCTCCCGTGGGTCAGACACAGAGTGATTATTCCTCCACACGGTCCCATCACACACTCCCGTGGTCAGACAGAGAGTGATTATTCCTCTACACGGTCCCATCACACACTCCCGTGGTCAGACACAGAGTGATTATTCCTCTACACGGTCGCATCACACTCTCCCGAGGTCAGACAAACAGTGAATCTCCCTCCACACCGTCTCATCACACGCTCACGGGGTCAGACACAGAGTGATTATTCCTCTACACGGTACCATCAAACAATCCCTGGGTCAGACAAAAAGTGAATCTCCATCCACACCGTCCCATCAAACACTCCCGGGGTCAGACACAGAGTGATTATTCCTCTACACCTTCCCATCAAACACTCCCTGTGTCAGACACAGAGTGATTATTCCTCTACACGGTCCCATCAAACACTCCCGGTGTCAGACACAGAGTGTATCTCCCTCCACACCGTCCCATCACACGCTCCCGTGGTCAGACACAGAGAGATTATTCCTCTACACGGTCCCATCAAACACTCCCGGGGTCAGACACAGAGTGAATCTCCATCCGCACCGTCCCATCACACACTCCCGGGGTCAGACACAGAGTGATTATTCCTAAACACGGTCCCATCAAACACTCCAGGGATCAGACACAGAGTGAATCTCCCTCCAAACCGTCCCATCACTCACTCCCGGGGTCAGACACAGAGTGAATCTCCCTCCACATCGTCCCATCACACACTCCCGGCGTCAGACACAAAGTGAATCTCCTTCCACACCGTCCCATCACACACTACTGGGGTCAGACACAGAGATAATCTCCCTCCAGACCGTCCCATCATATACTCCCGGGGTCAGACACAGAGTGAATCTCCTTCCACACCGTACCATCACACACTACTAGGGTCAGACACAGAGATAATCTCCCTCCACATCGTCCCATCAAACACACCCGGTGTTCAGACACAGAGTGATTATTCCTCTACAAGGTCCCATCAACACTCCCGGGGTCAGACACGGAGTGATTGTTCCTCTACACAGCCCCATCAAACACCCCCGGGGTCAGACACAGAGTGAATCTCCCTCCACACCGTCCCATCGTACACTCACGGGGTCAGACACAGAGTGAAACTCCCTCCAGACCGTCCCATCACATACTCCCGGGGACGGACACAAAGTGAAACACCCTCCACATCGTCCCATCAAACACTCCCGGCGGACAGACACAGAGTGATTATTCCTCTACACGGTCCCATCAAACACTCCCGGGGTCAGACGCGTAGCGATTATTCCTCTACACGGTCCCAACAAAGACTCCCTGGGTCAGACACAGAGTGATTATTACTCTGCACGGTCCCATCAAACACTCCCGGGGTCAGACACAGAGTGATTATGCCTGTACACGGTCCCATCAAACACTCCCGGGGTCAGACACAGAGTGATTATTCCTCTACACGGTACCATCAAACACCCCCGTGGTCAGACACAGAGTGATTATTCCTCTACACCGTCCAATCAAACACTCTCGGTTTCAGACACAGTGTGAATCTCCGTCCACACCGTCCCATCACACAGTCCCGTGGTCAGACACAGAGTGATTATTCATCTACACGGTCGCATCACACACTCCCGAGGTCAGACAAAGAGTGAATCTCCATCCGCACCGTCCCATCACACACTCCCGGGGTCAGACACAGAGTGATTATTCCTCAACACGGTCCCATCAAACACTCCCGGGATCAGACACAGAGTGAATCTCCCTCCACACCGTCCCATCACTCACTCCCGGGGTCAGACACAGGGTGAATCACCCTTCACACCGTCCCATCACTCACTCCCGGGGTCAGACACAGAGTGAATCTCCCTCCACTCCGTCCCATCACACACTACTAGGGTCAGACACAGAGTGAATCTCCCTCCAGACCGTCCCATCAAACACTCCCGGGGGTCAGACACAGAGTGATTATTCCTCTACACCGTCCCATCACATACTCCCGGGGTCAGACTCTGAGTGAATCTCCCTCCACATCGTCCCATCAAACACTCCCGGGGGTCAGACACAGAGTGATTATTCCTCTACACGGTCCCATCATACACTCCCGGGGTTCAGACACAGAGTGATTATTCCTCTACACGGTCCCATCAACACTCCCGAGGTCAGACACGGAGTGATTATTCCTCTACACAGTCCCATCAAACACCCCCGGGGTCAAACACAGAGTGAATCTCCCTCCACACCGTCCCATCGTACACTCACGGGGTCAGATATAGAGTGAATCTCCCTCCACATCGTCCCATCACACACTCCCGGCGTCAGACACAGAGTGAATCTCCCTCCACATCGTCCCATCAAACACTCCCGGGGGTCAGACACAGAGTGATTATTCCTCTACACGGTCCCATCAAACACTCCCGGGGGTCAGACACAGAGTGATTATTTCTCTACACGGTCCCATCAAACACTCCCGGGAGTCAGACACAGAGTGAATCTCCCTCCACAAGGTCCCATCAAACACTCCCGGGGGTCAGACACAGAGTGATTATTCCTCTACACAGTCCCATCTACACTCCCGGGGTCAGACACGGAGTGATTATTCCTCTACACAGTCCCATCAAACACCCCCGGGGTCAAACACAGAGTGAATCTCCCTCCACACCGTCCCATCGTACACCCACGGGGTCAGACATAGAGTGAATCTCCCTCCACATCGTCCCATCACACACTTCCGGCGTCAGACACAGAGTGAATCTCCTTCCTCACCGTCCCATCAGACGCTCACGGGGTCAGACGCAGAGTGATTATTCCTCTACACGGTCCCATCAAACAATCCCTGGGTCAGACACAGAGTGAATCTCCCTGCACACCGTCCCATCACACGCTCCCGTGGTCAGACACAGAGAGATTATTCCTCTACACGGTCCCATCAAACACTCCCGGGGTCAGACACAGAGTGAATCTCCCTCCAAACCGTCCCATCACACACTCCCGGGGTCAGACACAGAGTGAATCTCCCTCCACATCGTCCCATCACACACTCCCGGCGTCAGACACAAAGTGAATCTCCTTCCACACCGTCCCATCACACACTACTAGGGTCAGACACAGAGATAATCTCCCTCCACATCGTCCCATCAAACACACCCGGTGTTCAGACACAGAGTGATTATTCCTCTACAAGGTCCCATCAACACTCCCGGGGTCAGACACGGAGTGATTGTTCCTCTACACAGCCCCATCAAACACCCCCGGGGTCAGACACAGAGTGAATCTCCCTCCACACCGTCCCATCGTACACTCACGGGGTCAGACACAGAGTGAATCTCCCTCCAGACCGTCCCATCACATACTCCCGGGGTCAGACACAGAGTGAAACACCCTCCACATCTTCCCATCAAACACTCCCGGCGGACAGACACAGAGTGATTATTCCTCTACACGGTCCCATCAAACACTCCCGGGGTCAGACGCGTAGCGATTATTCCTCTACACGGTCCGAACAAAGACTCCCTGGGTCAGACACAGAGTGATTATTACTCTGCACGGTCCCATCAAACACTCCCGGGGTCAGACACAGAGTGATTATGCCTGTACACGGTCCCATCAAACACTCCCGGGGTCAGACACAGAGTGATTATTCCTCTACACGGTACCATCAAACACCCCCGTGGTCAGACACAGAATGATTATTCCTCTACACGGTCCCATCAAACACTCTCGGTTACAGACACAGTGTGAATCTCCGTCCACACCGTCCCATCACACTGTCCCGTGGTCAGATACAGAGGGATTATTCATCTACACGGTCGCATCACACACTCCGGAGGTCAGACAAAGAGTGAATCTCCCTCCACACCGTGTCATCAGACGCTCACGGGGTCAGACGCAGAGTGATTATTCCTCTACACGGTCCCATCAAACAATCCCTGGGTCAGACACAGAGTGAATCTCCCTCCACACCGTCCCATCGTACATCCACGGGGTCAGACATAGAGTGAATCTCCCTCCACATCGTCCCATCACACACTCCCGGCGTCAGACACAGAGTGAATCTCCTTCCTCACCGTCCCATCACACACTACTAGGGTCAGACACAGAGTGAATCTCGCTCAGACCGTCCCATCACATACTCCCGGGGTCAGACACAGAGTGAATCTCCCTCCACAAGGTCCCATCAAACACTCCCGGGGGTCAGACACAGAGTGATTATTCCTCTACACGGTCCCATCATATACTCCCGTGGGTCAGACACAGAGTGATTATTCCTCTACACAGTCCCATCTACACTCCCGGGGTCAGACACGGAGTGATTATTCCTCTACACAGACCCATCAAACACCCCCGGGGTCAAACACAGAGTGAATCTCCCTCCACACCGTCCCATCGTACACCCACGGGGTCAGACATAGAGTGAATCTCCCTCCACATCGTCCCATCACACACTCCCGGCGTCAGACACAGAGTGAATCTCCTTCCTCACGGTCCCATCACACACTACTAGGGTCAGACACAGAGTGAATCTCGCTCAGACCGTCCCATCACATACTCCCGGGGTCAGACACAGAGTGAATCTCCCTCTACATCGTCCCATCAAACACTCCCGGGGGTCAGACACAGAGTGATTATTCCTCTGCACGGTCCCATCAAACACTTCCGGGGGTAAGACACAGAGTGAATATTCCTCTACACGGTCCCATCAACACTCCCGGGGGTCAGACACAGAGTGATTATTTCTCTACACGGTCCCATCAAACACTCCCTGGGGTCAGACACAGAGTGAATCTCCCTCCACACCGTCCCATCACACACTCCCGGGGTCAGACACAGAGTGAATCTCACTCTACACCGCCCATTACACACTCCCGGGGTCAAACACAGAGTGAATCTCCCTCCACACCGTCACATCACACACATCCGGTGTCAGACACAGAGTGAATCTCCCTCCTACCCGTCCCATCACACTCTCCCGATTTCAGACACAGACTGAATCTCACTCCACACCGTCCCATCACACACTCCCGGGGGTCAGACACAGAGTGAATCTCCCTCCACACCGTCCTATCACACTCTCCCGGGGTCATACACAGAGTGAATCTCACTCTACACCGCCCATTACACACTCCCGGGGTCAGACACAGAGTGAATCTCCCTCCAGACCGTCCCGTCACACACTCCCGTGGTCAGACACAGAGTGATTATTCCTCTACACTGTCCCATCAACATTCCCGGGGGTGAGACACAGAGTGATTATTCCTCTACACGGCCCCATCAAACAATCCCGGGGGTCAGACACAGAGTGTATCTCCCTCCACACCGTCCCATCACACTGTCCCGGGGTCAGACACAGAGTGAATCTCACTCTACACCGCCCATTACACACTCCCGGGGTCAGACACAGAGTGAATCTCCCTCCACACCGCCCCATCACACTCTCCCGGTGTCACATACAGAGTGATTATTCCTCTACACGAACCCATCACACACATCCTGTGGCAGACGCAGAGTGAATCTCCCTCCTACCCCTCCCATCACACTCTCCCGAGTTCAGACACAGACTGAATCTCCCTCCACACCGTCCCATCACACACTCCCGGGGTCAGACACAGAGCGATTATTCCTCTACACGGTCCCATCAAACACTCCCGGGGGTCAGACACAGAGTGATTATTCCTCTACACGGTCCCATCACACACTCCCGTGGTCAGAAACAGTGATTATTCCTCTACACGGTCCCATCACACACTCCCGTGGTCAGACACAGAGTGATTATTCCTCTACACGGTCGCATCACACTCTCCCGAGGTCAGACAAACAGTGAATCTCCAACCACACCGTCTCATCACATGCTCACGGGGTCAGACACAGAGTGATTATTCCTCTACCCGGTACCATCAAACAATCCCTGGGTCATACAAAAAGTGAATCTCCCTCCACACCGTCCCATCAAAAACTCCCGGGGTCAGACACAGAGTGATTATTCCTCTACACCGTCCCATCAAACAGTCCCGGTGTCAGACACAGAGTGATTATTCCTCTACACGGTCCCATCAAACACTCCCGGGGTCAGACGCAGAGTGTATCTCCCTCCACACCGTCCCATCACACACTCCCGTGGTCAGACACAGAGAGATTATTCCTCTACACGGTCGCATCACAGACTCCCGAGGTCAGACAAAGAGTGAATCTCCCTCCACACCGTGTCATCAGACGCTCACGGGGTCAGACGCAGAGTGATTATTCCTCTACACGGTCCCATCAAACAATCCCTGGGTCAGACACAGAGTGAATCTCCCTGCACACCGTCCCATCACACGCTCCCGTGGTCAGACACAGAGAGATTATTCCTCTACACGGTCCCATCAAACACTCCCGGGGTCAGACACAGAGTGAATCTCCATCCGCACCGTCCCATCACACACTCCCGGGGTCAGACACAGAGTGATTATTCCTAAACACGGTCCCATCAAACACACCAGGGATCAGACACAGAGTGAATCTCCCTCCAAACCGTCCCATCACTCACTCCCGGGGTCAGACACAGAGTGAATCTCCCTCCACATCGTCCCATCACACACTCCCGGCGTCAGACACAAAGTGAATCTCCTTCCACACCGTCCCATCACACACTACTAGGGTCAGACACAGAGATAATCTCCCTCCACATCGTCCCATCAAACACACCCGGTGTTCAGACACAGAGTGATTATTCCTCTACAAGGTCCCATCAACACTCCCGGGGTCAGACACGGAGTGATTGTTCCTCTACACAGCCCCATCAAACACCCCCGGGGTCAGACACAGAGTGAATCTCCCTCCACACCGTCCCATCGTACACTCACGGGGTCAGACACAGAGTGAATCTCCCTCCAGACCGTCCCATCACATACTCCCGGGGTCAGACACAGAGTGAAACACCCTCCACATCTTCCCATCAAACACTCCCGGCGGACAGACACAGAGTGATTATTCCTCTACACGGTCCCATCAAACACTCCCGGGGTCAGACGCGTAGCGATTATTCCTCTACACGGTCCGAACAAAGACTCCCTGGGTCAGACACAGAGTGATTATTACTCTGCACGGTCCCATCAAACACTCCCGGGGTCAGACACAGAGTGATTATGCCTGTACACGGTCCCATCAAACACTCCCGGGGTCAGACACAGAGTGATTATTCCTCTACACCGCCCCATCACACTCTCCCGGGGTCAGACACAGAGTGAATCTCCCTCCACACCGCCCCATCACACTCTCCCGGTGTCACATACAGAGTGATTATTCCTCTACACGAACCCATCACACACATCCTGTGGCAGACGCAGAGTGAATCTCCCTGCTACCCCTCCCATCACACTCCCCCGAGTTCAGACACAGACTGAATCTCCCTCCACACCGTCCCATCACACACTCCCGGGGTCAGACACAGAGCGATTATTCCTCTACACGGTCCCATCAAACACTCCCGGGGGTCAGACACAGAGTGATTATTCCTCTACACGGTCCCATCACACACTCCCGTGGTCAGAAACAGTGATTATTCCTCTACACGGTCCCATCACACACTCCCGTGGTCAGACACAGAGTGATTATTCCTCTACACGGTCGCATCACACTCTCCCGAGGTCAGACAAACAGTGAATCTCCAACCACACCGTCTCATCACATGCTCACGGGGTCAGACACAGAGTGATTATTCCTCTACCCGGTACCATCAAACAATCCCTGGGTCATACAAAAAGTGAATCTCCCTCCACACCGTCCCATCAAAAACTCCCGGGGTCAGACACAGAGTGATTATTCCTCTACACCGTCCCATCAAACAGTCCCGGTGTCAGACACAGAGTGATTATTCCTCTACACGGTCCCATCAAACACTCCCGGGGTCAGACGCAGAGTGTATCTCCCTCCACACCGTCCCATCACACACTCCCGTGGTCAGACACAGAGAGATTATTCCTCTACACGGTCGCATCACAGACTCCCGAGGTCAGACAAAGAGTGAATCTCCCTCCACACCGTGTCATCAGACGCTCACGGGGTCAGACGCAGAGTGATTATTCCTCTACACGGTCCCATCAAACAATCCCTGGGTCAGACACAGAGTGAATCTCCCTGCACACCGTCCCATCACACGCTCCCGTGGTCAGACACAGAGAGATTATTCCTCTACACGGTCCCATCAAACACTCCCGGGGTCAGACACAGAGTGAATCTCCATCCGCACCGTCCCATCACACACTCCCGGGGTCAGACACAGAGTGATTATTCCTAAACACGGTCCCATCAAACACACCAGGGATCAGACACAGAGTGAATCTCCCTCCAAACCGTCCCATCACTCACTCCCGGGGTCAGACACAGAGTGAATCTCCCTCCACATCGTCCCATCACACACTCCCGGCGTCAGACACAAAGTGAATCTCCTTCCACACCGTCCCATCACACACTACTAGGGTCAGACACAGAGATAATCTCCCTCCACATCGTCCCATCAAACACACCCGGTGTTCAGACACAGAGTGATTATTCCTCTACAAGGTCCCATCAACACTCCCGGGGTCAGACACGGAGTGATTGTTCCTCTACACAGCCCCATCAAACACCCCCGGGGTCAGACACAGAGTGAATCTCCCTCCACACCGTCCCATCGTACACTCACGGGGTCAGACACAGAGTGAATCTCCCTCCAGACCGTCCCATCACATACTCCCGGGGTCAGACACAGAGTGAAACACCCTCCACATCTTCCCATCAAACACTCCCGGCGGACAGACACAGAGTGATTATTCCTCTACACGGTCCCATCAAACACTCCCGGGGTCAGACGCGTAGCGATTATTCCTCTACACGGTCCGAACAAAGACTCCCTGGGTCAGACACAGAGTGATTATTACTCTGCACGGTCCCATCAAACACTCCCGGGGTCAGACACAGAGTGATTATGCCTGTACACGGTCCCATCAAACACTCCCGGGGTCAGACACAGAGTGATTATTCCTCTACACGGTACCATCAAACACCCCCGTGGTCAGACACAGAATGATTATTCCTCTACACCGTCCAATCAAACACTCTCGGTTACAGACACAGTGTGAATCTCCGTCCACACCGTCCCATCACACAGTCCCGTGGTCAGATACAGAGTGATTATTCATCTACACGGTCGCATCACACACTCCCGAGGTCAGACAAAGAGTGAATCTCCCTCCACACCGTGTCATCAGACGCTCACGGGGTCAGACGCAGAGTGATTATTCCTCTACACGGTCCCATCAAACAATCCCTGGGTCAGACACAGAGTGAATCTCCCTCCACACCGTCCCATCGTACATCCACGGGGTCAGACATAGAGTGAATCTCCCTCCACATCGTCCCATCACACACTCCCGGCGTCAGACACAGAGTGAATCTCCTTCCTCACCGTCCCATCACACACTACTAGGGTCAGACACAGAGTGAATCTCGCTCAGACCGTCCCATCACATACTCCCGGGGTCAGACACAGAGTGAATCTCCCTCTACATCGTCCCATCAAACACTCCCGGGGGTCAGACTCAGAGTGATTATTCCTCTGCACGGTCCCATCAAACACTCCCGGGGGTCAGACACAGAGTGAATATTCCTCTACACGGTCCCATCAACACACCCGGGGGTCAGACACAGAGTGATTATTTCTCAACACGGTCCCATCAAACACTCCCTGGGGTCAGACATAGAGTGAATCTCCCTCCACACCGTCCCATCACACTCTCCCGGGGTCAGACACAGAGTGAATCTCCCTCCACATCGTCCCATCAAACACACCCGGGGAGTAGACACAGATTGATTATTCCTCTACAAGGACCCATCAACACTCCCGGGGTCAGACACGGAGTGATTGTTCCTCTACACAGCCCCATCAAACACCCCCGGGGTCAGACACAGAGTGAATCTCCCTCCACACCGTCCCATCGTACACTCACGGGGTCAGACACAGAGTGAAACTCCCTCCACACCGTCCCATCACACACTACTAGGGTCAGACACAGAGTGAATCTCCCTCCAGACCGTCCCATCACACACTCCCGGGGGTCAGACACAGAGAGAATCTCCCTCCACACCGTCCTATCACACTCTCCCGGGGTCAGACACAGAGTGAATCTCCCTCCAGACCGTCCCGTCACACACTCCCGTGGTCAGACACAGAGTGATTATTCCTCTACACTGTCCCATCAACATTCCCGGGGGTGAGACACAGAGTGATTATTCCTCTACACGGCCCCATCAAACAATCCCGGGTGTCAGACACAGAGTGTATCTCCCTCCACACCGTCCCATCACACTCTCCCGGGGTCAGACACAGAGTGAATCTCACTCTACACCGCCAATTACACACTCCCGGGGTCAGACACAGAGTGAATCTCCCTCCACACCGCCCCATCACACTCTCCCGGTGTCACATACAGAGTGATTATTCCTCTACACGAACCCATCAGACAATCCTGGGGTCAGACACAGAGTGAATCTCCCTCCACACCGTCCCATCACACACATCCTGTGGCAGACGCAGAGTGAATCTCCCTCCTACCCCTCCCATCACACTCCCCCGAGTTCAGACACAGACTGAATCTCCCTCCACACCGTCCCATCACACACTCCCGGGGTCAGACACAGAGCGATTATTCCTCTACACGGTCCCATCAAACACTCCCGGGGGTCAGACACAGAGTGATTATTCCTCTACACGGTACCATCAAACACCCCCGTGGTCAGACACAGAATGATTATTCCTCTACACGGTCCCATCAAACACTCTCGGTTACAGACACAGTGTGAATCTCCGTCCACACCGTCCCATCACACTGTCCCGTGGTCAGATACAGAGGGATTATTCATCTACACGGTCGCATCACACACTCCGGAGGTCAGACAAAGAGTGAATCTCCCTCCACACCGTGTCATCAGACGCTCACGGGGTCAGACGCAGAGTGATTATTCCTCTACACGGTCCCATCAAACAATCCCTGGGTCAGACACAGAGTGAATCTCCCTCCACACCGTCCCATCGTACATCCACGGGGTCAGACATAGAGTGAATCTCCCTCCACATCGTCCCATCACACACTCCCGGCGTCAGACACAGAGTGAATCTCCTTCCTCACCGTCCCATCACACACTACTAGGGTCAGACACAGAGTGAATCTCGCTCAGACCGTCCCATCACATACTCCCGGGGTCAGACACAGAGTGAATCTCCCTCCACAAGGTCCCATCAAACACTCCCGGGGGTCAGACACAGAGTGATTATTCCTCTACACGGTCCCATCATATACTCCCGTGGGTCAGACACAGAGTGATTATTCCTCTACACAGTCCCATCTACACTCCCGGGGTCAGACACGGAGTGATTATTCCTCTACACAGACCCATCAAACACCCCCGGGGTCAAACACAGAGTGAATCTCCCTCCACACCGTCCCATCGTACACCCACGGGGTCAGACATAGAGTGAATCTCCCTCCACATCGTCCCATCACACACTCCCGGCGTCAGACACAGAGTGAATCTCCTTCCTCACGGTCCCATCACACACTACTAGGGTCAGACACAGAGTGAATCTCGCTCAGAGCGTCCCATCACATACTCCCGGGGTCAGACACAGAGTGAATCTCCCTCTACATCGTCCCATCAAACACTCCCGGGGGTCAGACACAGAGTGATTATTCCTCTGCACGGTCCCATCAAACACTTCCGGGGGTAAGACACAGAGTGAATATTCCTCTACACGGTCCCATCAACACTCCCGGGGGTCAGACACAGAGTGATTATTTCTCTACACGGTCCCATCAAACACTCCCTGGGGTCAGACACAGAGTGAATCTCCCTCCACACCGTCCCATCACACACTCCCGGGGTCAGACACAGAGTGAATCTCACTCTACACCGCCCATTACACACTCCCGGGGTCAAACACAGAGTGAATCTCCCTCCACACCGTCACATCACACACATCCGGTGTCAGACACAGAGTGAATCTCCCTCCTACCCGTCCCATCACACTCTCCCGATTTCAGACACAGACTGAATCTCACTCCACACCGTCCCATCACACACTCCCGGGGGTCAGACACAGAGTGAATCTCCCTCCACACCGTCCTATCACACTCTCCCGGGGTCATACACAGAGTGAATCTCACTCTACACCGCCCATTACACACTCCCGGGGTCAGACACAGAGTGAATCTCCCTCCAGACCGTCCCGTCACACACTCCCGTGGTCAGACACAGAGTGATTATTCCTCTACACTGTCCCATCAACATTCCCGGGGGTGAGACACAGAGTGATTATTCCTCTACACGGCCCCATCAAACAATCCCGGGGGTCAGACACAGAGTGTATCTCCCTCCACACCGTCCCATCACACTGTCCCGGGGTCAGACACAGAGTGAATCTCACTCTACACCGCCCATTACACACTCCCGGGGTCAGACACAGAGTGAATCTCCCTCCACACCGCCCCATCACACTCTCCCGGTGTCACATACAGAGTGATTATTCCTCTACACGAACCCATCACACACATCCTGTGGCAGACGCAGAGTGAATCTCCCTCCTACCCCTCCCATCACACTCTCCCGAGTTCAGACACAGACTGAATCTCCCTCCACACCGTCCCATCACACACTCCCGGGGTCAGACACAGAGCGATTATTCCTCTACACGGTCCCATCAAACACTCCCGGGGGTCAGACACAGAGTGATTATTCCTCTACACGGTCCCATCACACACTCCCGTGGTCAGAAACAGTGATTATTCCTCTACACGGTCCCATCACACACTCCCGTGGTCAGACACAGAGTGATTATTCCTCTACACGGTCGCATCACACTCTCCCGAGGTCAGACAAACAGTGAATCTCCAACCACACCGTCTCATCACATGCTCACGGGGTCAGACACAGAGTGATTATTCCTCTACCCGGTACCATCAAACAATCCCTGGGTCATACAAAAAGTGAATCTCCCTCCACACCGTCCCATCAAAAACTCCCGGGGTCAGACACAGAGTGATTATTCCTCTACACCGTCCCATCAAACAGTCCCGGTGTCAGACACAGAGTGATTATTCCTCTACACGGTCCCATCAAACACTCCCGGGGTCAGACGCAGAGTGTATCTCCCTCCACACCGTCCCATCACACACTCCCGTGGTCAGACACAGAGAGATTATTCCTCTACACGGTCGCATCACAGACTCCCGAGGTCAGACAAAGAGTGAATCTCCCTCCACACCGTGTCATCAGACGCTCACGGGGTCAGACGCAGAGTGATTATTCCTCTACACGGTCCCATCAAACAATCCCTGGGTCAGACACAGAGTGAATCTCCCTGCACACCGTCCCATCACACGCTCCCGTGGTCAGACACAGAGAGATTATTCCTCTACACGGTCCCATCAAACACTCCCGGGGTCAGACACAGAGTGAATCTCCATCCGCACCGTCCCATCACACACTCCCGGGGTCAGACACAGAGTGATTATTCCTAAACACGGTCCCATCAAACACACCAGGGATCAGACACAGAGTGAATCTCCCTCCAAACCGTCCCATCACTCACTCCCGGGGTCAGACACAGAGTGAATCTCCCTCCACATCGTCCCATCACACACTCCCGGCGTCAGACACAAAGTGAATCTCCTTCCACACCGTCCCATCACACACTACTAGGGTCAGACACAGAGATAATCTCCCTCCACATCGTCCCATCAAACACACCCGGTGTTCAGACACAGAGTGATTATTCCTCTACAAGGTCCCATCAACACTCCCGGGGTCAGACACGGAGTGATTGTTCCTCTACACAGCCCCATCAAACACCCCCGGGGTCAGACACAGAGTGAATCTCCCTCCACACCGTCCCATCGTACACTCACGGGGTCAGACACAGAGTGAATCTCCCTCCAGACCGTCCCATCACATACTCCCGGGGTCAGACACAGAGTGAAACACCCTCCACATCTTCCCATCAAACACTCCCGGCGGACAGACACAGAGTGATTATTCCTCTACACGGTCCCATCAAACACTCCCGGGGTCAGACGCGTAGCGATTATTCCTCTACACGGTCCGAACAAAGACTCCCTGGGTCAGACACAGAGTGATTATTACTCTGCACGGTCCCATCAAACACTCCCGGGGTCAGACACAGAGTGATTATGCCTGTACACGGTCCCATCAAACACTCCCGGGGTCAGACACAGAGTGATTATTCCTCTACACCGCCCCATCACACTCTCCCGGGGTCAGACACAGAGTGAATCTCCCTCCACACCGCCCCATCACACTCTCCCGGTGTCACATACAGAGTGATTATTCCTCTACACGAACCCATCACACACATCCTGTGGCAGACGCAGAGTGAATCTCCCTGCTACCCCTCCCATCACACTCCCCCGAGTTCAGACACAGACTGAATCTCCCTCCACACCGTCCCATCACACACTCCCGGGGTCAGACACAGAGCGATTATTCCTCTACACGGTCCCATCAAACACTCCCGGGGGTCAGACACAGAGTGATTATTCCTCTACACGGTCCCATCACACACTCCCGTGGTCAGAAACAGTGATTATTCCTCTACACGGTCCCATCACACACTCCCGTGGTCAGACACAGAGTGATTATTCCTCTACACGGTCGCATCACACTCTCCCGAGGTCAGACAAACAGTGAATCTCCAACCACACCGTCTCATCACATGCTCACGGGGTCAGACACAGAGTGATTATTCCTCTACCCGGTACCATCAAACAATCCCTGGGTCATACAAAAAGTGAATCTCCCTCCACACCGTCCCATCAAAAACTCCCGGGGTCAGACACAGAGTGATTATTCCTCTACACCGTCCCATCAAACAGTCCCGGTGTCAGACACAGAGTGATTATTCCTCTACACGGTCCCATCAAACACTCCCGGGGTCAGACGCAGAGTGTATCTCCCTCCACACCGTCCCATCACACACTCCCGTGGTCAGACACAGAGAGATTATTCCTCTACACGGTCGCATCACAGACTCCCGAGGTCAGACAAAGAGTGAATCTCCCTCCACACCGTGTCATCAGACGCTCACGGGGTCAGACGCAGAGTGATTATTCCTCTACACGGTCCCATCAAACAATCCCTGGGTCAGACACAGAGTGAATCTCCCTGCACACCGTCCCATCACACGCTCCCGTGGTCAGACACAGAGAGATTATTCCTCTACACGGTCCCATCAAACACTCCCGGGGTCAGACACAGAGTGAATCTCCATCCGCACCGTCCCATCACACACTCCCGGGGTCAGACACAGAGTGATTATTCCTAAACACGGTCCCATCAAACACACCAGGGATCAGACACAGAGTGAATCTCCCTCCAAACCGTCCCATCACTCACTCCCGGGGTCAGACACAGAGTGAATCTCCCTCCACATCGTCCCATCACACACTCCCGGCGTCAGACACAAAGTGAATCTCCTTCCACACCGTCCCATCACACACTACTAGGGTCAGACACAGAGATAATCTCCCTCCACATCGTCCCATCAAACACACCCGGTGTTCAGACACAGAGTGATTATTCCTCTACAAGGTCCCATCAACACTCCCGGGGTCAGACACGGAGTGATTGTTCCTCTACACAGCCCCATCAAACACCCCCGGGGTCAGACACAGAGTGAATCTCCCTCCACACCGTCCCATCGTACACTCACGGGGTCAGACACAGAGTGAATCTCCCTCCAGACCGTCCCATCACATACTCCCGGGGTCAGACACAGAGTGAAACACCCTCCACATCTTCCCATCAAACACTCCCGGCGGACAGACACAGAGTGATTATTCCTCTACACGGTCCCATCAAACACTCCCGGGGTCAGACGCGTAGCGATTATTCCTCTACACGGTCCGAACAAAGACTCCCTGGGTCAGACACAGAGTGATTATTACTCTGCACGGTCCCATCAAACACTCCCGGGGTCAGACACAGAGTGATTATGCCTGTACACGGTCCCATCAAACACTCCCGGGGTCAGACACAGAGTGATTATTCCTCTACACGGTACCATCAAACACCCCCGTGGTCAGACACAGAATGATTATTCCTCTACACCGTCCAATCAAACACTCTCGGTTACAGACACAGTGTGAATCTCCGTCCACACCGTCCCATCACACAGTCCCGTGGTCAGATACAGAGTGATTATTCATCTACACGGTCGCATCACACACTCCCGAGGTCAGACAAAGAGTGAATCTCCCTCCACACCGTGTCATCAGACGCTCACGGGGTCAGACGCAGAGTGATTATTCCTCTACACGGTCCCATCAAACAATCCCTGGGTCAGACACAGAGTGAATCTCCCTCCACACCGTCCCATCGTACATCCACGGGGTCAGACATAGAGTGAATCTCCCTCCACCTCGTCCCATCACACACTCCCGGCGTCAGACACAGAGTGAATCTCCTTCCTCACCGTCCCATCACACACTACTAGGGTCAGACACAGAGTGAATCTCGCTCAGACCGTCCCATCACATACTCCCGGGGTCAGACACAGAGTGAATCTCCCTCTACATCGTCCCATCAAACACTCCCGGGGGTCAGACACAGAGTGATTATTCCTCTGCACGGTCCCATCAAACACTCCCGGGGGTCAGACACAGAGTGAATATTCCTCTACACGGTCCCATCAACACACCCGGGGGTCAGACACAGAGTGATTATTTCTCAACACGGTCCCATCAAACACTCCCTGGGGTCAGACATAGAGTGAATCTCCCTCCACACCGTCCCATCACACTCTCCCGGGGTCAGACACAGAGTGAATCTCCCTCCACATCGTCCCATCAAACACACCCGGGGAGTAGACACAGATTGATTATTCCTCTACAAGGACCCATCAACACTCCCGGGGTCAGACACGGAGTGATTGTTCCTCTACACAGCCCCATCAAACACCCCCGGGGTCAGACACAGAGTGAATCTCCCTCCACACCGTCCCATCGTACACTCACGGGGTCAGACACAGAGTGAAACTCCCTCCACACCGTCCCATCACACACTACTAGGGTCAGACACAGAGTGAATCTCCCTCCAGACCGTCCCATCACACACTCCCGGGGGTCAGACACAGAGAGAATCTCCCTCCACACCGTCCTATCACACTCTCCCGGGGTCAGACACAGAGTGAATCTCCCTCCAGACCGTCCCGTCACACACTCCCGTGGTCAGACACAGAGTGATTATTCCTCTACACTGTCCCATCAACATTCCCGGGGGTGAGACACAGAGTGATTATTCCTCTACACGGCCCCATCAAACAATCCCGGGTGTCAGACACAGAGTGTATCTCCCTCCACACCGTCCCATCACACTCTCCCGGGGTCAGACACAGAGTGAATCTCACTCTACACCGCCAATTACACACTCCCGGGGTCAGACACAGAGTGAATCTCCCTCCACACCGCCCCATCACACTCTCCCGGTGTCACATACAGAGTGATTATTCCTCTACACGAACCCATCAGACAATCCTGGGGTCAGACACAGAGTGAATCTCCCTCCACACCGTCCCATCACACACATCCTGTGGCAGACGCAGAGTGAATCTCCCTCCTACCCCTCCCATCACACTCCCCCGAGTTCAGACACAGACTGAATCTCCCTCCACACCGTCCCATCACACACTCCCGGGGTCAGACACAGAGCGATTATTCCTCTACACGGTCCCATCAAACACTCCCGGGGGTCAGACACAGAGTGATTATTCCTCTACACGGTCCCATCACACACTCCCGTGGTCAGAAACAGTGATACTTCCTCTACACGGTTTCATCACACACTCCCGTGGTCAGACACAGAGTGATTATTCCTCTACACGGTCGCATCACACTCTCCCGAGGTCAGACAAACAGTGAATCTCCCTCCACACCGTCTCATCACATGCTCACGGGGTCAGACACAGAGTGATTATTCCTCTACCCGGTACCATCAAACAATCCCTGGGTCATACAAAAAGTGAATCTCCCTCCACACCGTCCCATCAAAAACTCCCGGTGTCAGACACAGAGTGATTATTCCTCTACACGGTCCCATCAAACACTCCCGGGGTCAGACGCAGAGTGTATCTCCCTCCACACCGTCCCATCACACACTCCCGTGGTCAGACACAGAGAGATTATTCCTCTACACGGTCGCATCACAGACTCCCGAGGTCAGACAAAGAGTGAATCTCCCTCCACACCGTGTCATCAGACGCTCACGGGGTCAGACGCAGAGTGATTATTCCTCTACACGGTCCCATCAAACAATCCCTGGGTCAGACACAGAGTGAATCTCCCTGCACACCGTCCCATCACACGCTCCCCTGGTCAGACACAGAGAGATTATTCCTCTACACGGTCCCATCAAACACTCCCGGGGTCAGACACAGAGTGAATCTCCATCCGCACCGTCCCATCACACACTCCCGGGGTCAGACACAGAGTGATTATTCCTAAACACGGTCCCATCAAACACTCCAGGGATCAGACACAGAGTGAATCTCCCTCCAACCGTCCCATCACTCACTCCCGGGGTCAGACACAGAGTGAATCTCCCTCCACATCGTCCCATCACACACTCCCGGCGTCAGACACAAAGTGAATCTCCTTCCACACCGTCCCATCACACACTACTAGTGTCAGACACAGAGATAATCTCCCTCCACATCGTCCCATCAAACACACCCGGTGTTCAGACACAGAGTGATTATTCCTCTACAAGGTCCCATCAACACTCCCGGGGTCAGACACGGAGTGATTGTTCCTCTACACAGCCCCATCAAACACCCCCGGGGTCAGACACAGAGTGAATCTCCCTCCACACCGTCCCATCGTACACTCACGGGGTCAGACACAGAGTGAATCTCCCTCCAGACCGTCCCATCACATACTCCCGGGGTCAGACACAGAGTGAAACACCCTCCACATCTTCCCATCAAACACTCCCGGCGGACAGACACAGAGTGATTATTGCTCTACACGGTCCCATCAAACACTCCCGGGGTCAGACGCGTAGCGATTATTCCTCTACACGGTCCGAACAAAGACTCCCTGGGTCAGACACAGAGTGATTATTACTCTGCACGGTCCCATCAAACACTCCCGGGGTCAGACACAGAGTGATTATGCCTGTACAGGGTCCCATCAAACACTCCCGGCGTCAGACACAGAGTGATTATTCCTCTACACGGTACCATCAAACACCCCCGTGGTCAGACACAGAGTGATTATTCCTCTACACCGTCCAATCAAACACTCTCGGTTACAGACACAGTGTGAATCTCCGTCCACACCGTCCCATCACACAGTCCCGTGGTCAGACACAGAGTGATTATTCATCTACACGGTCGCATCACACACTCCCGAGGTCAGACAAAGAGTGAATCTCCCTCCACACCGAGTCATCAGACGCTCACGGGGTCAGACGCAGAGTGATTATTCCTCTACACGGTCCCATCAAACAATCCCTGGGTCAGACACAGAGTGAATCTCCCTCCACACCGTCCCATCGTACATCCACGGGGTCAGACATAGAGTGAATCTCCCTCCACATCGTCCCATCACACACTCCCAGCGTCAGACACAGAGTGAATCTCCTTCCTCACCGTCCCATCACACACTACTAGGGTCAGACACAGAGTGAATCTAGCTCAGACCGTCCCATCACATACTCCCGGGGTCAGACACAGAGTGAATCTCCCTCTACATCGTCCCATCAAACACTCCCGGGTGTCAGACACAGAGTGATTATTCCTCTGCACGGTCCCATCAAACACTCCCGGGGGTCAGACACAGAGTGAATATTCCTCTACACGGTCCCATCAACACTCCCGGGGGTCAGACACAGAGTGATTATTTCTCTACACGGTCCCATCAAACACTCCCTGGGGTCAGACACAGAGTGAATCTCCCTCCACACCGTCCCATCACACTCTCCCGGGGTCAGACACAGAGTGAATCTCCCTCCACATCGTCCCATCAAACACACCCGGGGAGTAGACACAGATTGATTATTCCTCTACAAGGACCCATCAACACTCCCGGGGTCAGACACGGAGTGATTGTTCCTCTACACAGCCCCATCAAACACCCCCGGGGTCAGACACAGAGTGAATCTCCCTCCACACCGTCCCATCGTACACTCACGGGGTCAGACACAGAGTGAAACTCCCTCCACACCGTCCCATCACACACCACTAGGGTCAGACACAGAGTGAATCTCCCTCCAGACCGTCCCATCACACTCCCGGGGGTCAGACACAGAGAGAATCTCCCTCCACACCGTCCTATCACACTCTCCCGGGGTCAGACACAGAGTGAATCTCACTCTACCCCGCCCATTACACACTCCCGGGGTCAGACACAGAGTGAATCTCCCTCCAGACCGTCCCGTCACACACTCCCGTGGTCAGACACAGAGAGATTATTCCTCTACACTGTCCCATCAACATTCCCGGGGGTGAGACACAGAGTGATTATTCCTCTACACGGCCCCATCAAACAATCCCGGGTGTCAGACACAGAGTGTATCTCACTCTACACCGCCAATTACACACTCCCGGGGTCAGACACAGAGTGAATCTCCCTCCACACCGTCCCATCACACACATCCTGTGGCCGACGCAGAGTGAATCTCCCTCCTACCCGTCCCATCACACTCCCCCGAGTTCAGACACAGACTGAATCTCCCTCCACACCGTCCCATCACACACTCCCGGGGGTCAGACACAGAGTGATTATTTCTCTACACGGTCCCATCAAACACTCCCTGGGGTCAGACACAGAGTGAATCTCCCTCCACACCGTCCCATCACACTCTCCCGGGGTCAGACACAGAGTGAATCTCCCTCCACATCGTCCCATCAAACACACCCGGGGAGTAGACACAGATTGATTATTCCTCTACAAGGACCCATCAACACTCCCGGGGTCAGACACGGAGTGATTGTTCCTCTACACAGCCCCATCAAACACCCCCGGGGTCAGACACAGAGTGAATCTCCCTCCACACCGTCCCATCGTACACTCACGGGGTCAGACACAGAGTGAAACTCCCTCCACACCGTCCCATCACACACTACTAGGGTCAGACACAGAGTGAATCTCCCTCCAGACCGTCCCATCACACTCCCGGGGGTCAGACACAGAGAGAATCTCCCTCCACACCGTCCTATCACACTCTCCCGGGGTCAGACACAGAGTGAATCTCACTCTACCCCGCCCATTACACACTCCCGGGGTCAGACACAGAGTGAATCTCCCTCCAGACCGTCCCGTCACACACTCCCGTGGTCAGACACAGAGAGATTATTCCTCTACACTGTCCCATCAACATTCCCGGGGGTGAGACACAGAGTGATTATTCCTCTACACGGCCCCATCAAACAATCCCGGGTGTCAGACACAGAGTGTATCTCACTCTACACCGCCAATTACACACTCCCGGGGTCAGACACAGAGTGAATCTCCCTCCACACCGTCCCATCACACACATCCTGTGGCCGACGCAGAGTGAATCTCCCTCCTACCCGTCCCATCACACTCCCCCGAGTTCAGACACAGACTGAATCTCCCTCCACACCGTCCCATCACACACTCCCGGGGTCAGACACAGAGCGATTATTCCTCTACACGGTCCCATCAAACACTCCCGGGGGTCAGACACAGAGTGATTATTCCTCTACACGGTCCCATCACACACTCCCGTGGTCAGAAACAGTGATTATTCCTCTACACGGTCCAATCACACACTCCCGTGGTCAGACACAGAGTGATTATTCCTCTACACGGTCGCATCACACTCTCCCGAGGTCAGACAAACAGTGAATCTCCCTCCACACCGTCTCATCACATGCTCACGGGGTCAGACACAGAGTGATTATTCCTCTACCCGGTACCATCAAACAATCCCTGGGTCATACAAAAAGTGAATCTCCCTCCACACCGTCCCATCAAAAACTCCCGGGGTCAGACACAGAGTGATTATTCCTCTACACCGTCCCATCAAACAGTCCCGGTGTCAGACACAGAGTGATTATTCCTCTACACGGTCCCATCAAACACTCCCGGGGTCAGACGCAGAGTGTATCTCCCTCCACACCGTCCCATCACACACTCCCGTGGTCAGACACAGAGAGATTATTCCTCTACACGGTCGCATCACAGACTCCCGAGGTCAGACAAAGAGTGAATCTCCCTCCACACCGTGTCATCAGACGCTCACGGGGTCAGACGCAGAGTGATTATTCCTCTACACGGTCCCATCAAACACTCCCGGGGGTCAGACACAGAGTGATTATTCCTCTACACGGTCCCATCACACACTCCCGTGGTCAGAAACAGTGATTATTCCTCTACACGGTCCCATCACACACTCCCGTGGTCAGACACAGAGTGATTATTCCTCTACACGGTCGCATCACACTCTCCCGAGGTCAGACAAACAGTGAATCTCCCTCCACACCGTCTCATCACATGCTCACGATGTCAGACACAGAGTGATTATTCCTCTACCCGGTACCATCAAACAATCCCTGGGTCATACAAAAAGTGAATCTCCCTCCACACCGTCCCATCAAAAACTCCCGGGGTCAGACACAGAGTGATTATTCCTCTACACCGTCCCATCAAACAGTCCCGGTGTCAGACACAGAGTGATTATTCCTCTACACGGTCCCATCAAACACTCCCGGGGTCAGACGCAGAGTGTATCTCCCTCCACACCGTCCCATCACACACTCCCGTGGTCAGACACAGAGAGATTATTCCTCTACACGGTCGCATCACAGACTCCCGAGGTCAGACAAAGAGTGAATCTCCCTCCACACCGTGTCATCAGACGCTCACGGGGTCAGACGCAGAGTGATTATTCCTCTACACGGTCCCATCAAACAATCCCTGGGTCAGACACAGAGTGAATCTCCCTGCACACCGTCCCATCACACGCTCCCGTGGTCAGACACAGAGAGATTATTCCTCTACTCGGTCCCATCAAACACTCCCGGGGTCAGACACAGAGTGAATCTCCATCCGCACCGTCCCATCACACACTCCCGGGGTCAGACACAGAGTGATTATTCCTAAACACGGTCCCATCAAACACTCCAGGGATCAGACACAGAGTGAATCTCCCTCCAAACCGTCCCATCACTCACTCCCGGGGTCAGACACAGAGTGAATCTCCCTCCACATCGTCCCATCACACACTCCCGGCGTCAGACACAAAGTGAATCTCCTTCCACACAGTCCCATCACACACTACTAGGGTCAGACACAGAGATAATCTCCCTCCACATCGTCCCATCAAACACACCAGGTGTTCAGACACAGAGTGATTATTCCTCTACAAGGTCCCATCAACACTCCCGGGGTCAGACACGGAGTGATTGTTCCTCTACACAGCCCCATCAAACACCCCCGGGGTCAGACACAGAGTGAATCTCCCTCCACACCGTCCCATCGTACACTCCCGGCGTCAGACACAGAGTGAATCTCCTTCCTCACCGTCCCATCACACACTACTAAGGTCAGACACAGAGTGAATCTCGCTCAGACCGTCCCATCACATACTCCCGGGGTCAGACACAGAGTGAATCTCCCTCTACATCGTCCCATCAAATACTCCCGGGGGTCAGACACAGAGTGATTATTCCTCTGCACGGTCCCATCAAACACTCCCGGGGGTCAGACACAGAGTGAATATTCCTCTACACGGTCCAATCAACACTCCCGGGGGTCAGACACAGTGTGATTATTTCTCTACACGGTCCCATCAAACACTCCCTGGGGTCAGACACAGAGTGAATCTCCCTCCACACCGTCCCATCACACTCTCCCGGGGTCAGACACAGAGTGAATCTCCCTCCACATCGTCCCATCAAACACACCCGGGGGGTAGACACAGATTGATTATTCCTCTACAAGGACCAATCAACACTCCCGGGGTCAGACACGGAGTGATTGTTCCTCTACACAGCCCCATCAAACACCCCCGGGGTCAGACACAGAGTGAATCTCCCTCCACACCGTCCCATCGTACACTCACGGGGTCAGACACAGAGTGAAACTCCCTCCACACCGTCCCATCACACACTACTAGGGTCAGACACAGAGTGAATCTCCCTCCAGACCGTCCCATCACATACTCCCGGGGTCAGACACAGAGTGAAACACCCTCCACATCGTCCCATCAACCACTCCCGGGGGATAGACACAGTGTGATTATTCCTCTACACGGTCCCATCAAACACTCCCGGGGTCAAACGCGGAGCGATTATTCCTCTACACGGTCCCAACAAAGACTCCCTGGGTCAGACACAGAGTGATTATTACTCTGCACGGTCCCATCAAACACTCCCGGGGTCAGACACAGAGTGATTATGCCTGTACACGGTCCCATCAAACACTCCCGGGGTCAGAGACAGAGTGATTATTCCTCTACACGGTACCATCAAACACCCCCGTGGTCAGACACAGAGTGATTATTCCTCTACACCGGCCAATCAAACACTCTCGGTTTCAGACACAGTGTGAATCTCCGTCCACACCGTCCCATCACACAGTCCCGTGGTCAGACACAGAGTGATTATTCATCTACACGGTCGCATCACACACTCCCGAGGTCAGACAAAGAGTGAATCTCCCTCCACACCGTGTCATCAGACGCTCACGGGGTCAGACCCAGAGTGATTATTCCTCTACACGGTCCCATCAAACAATCCCTGGGTCAGACAAAAAGTGAATCTCCCCCCACACCGTCCCATCACACACTCCCGGGGTCAGACACAGAGTGATTATTCCTCTACACGGTCCCATCAAACACTCCCGGGGTCAGACACAGAGTGAATCTCCCTCCACACCGTCCCATCACACACTCCCGTGGTCAGACACAGAGAGATTATTCCTCTACAAGGACCCATCAACACTCCCGGGGTCAGACACGGAGTGATTGTTCCTCTACACAGCCCCATCAAACACCCCCGGGGTCAGACACAGAGTGAATCTCCCTCCACACCGTCCCATCGTACACTCACGGGGTCAGACACAGAGTGAAACTCCCTCCACACCGTCCCATCACACACTACTAGGGTCAGACACAGAGTGAATCTCCCTCCAGACCGTCCCATCACATACTCCCGGGGTCAGACACAAAGTGAAACACCCTCCACATTGTCCCATCAACCACTCCCGGGGGATAGACACAGAGTGATTATTCCTCTACACGGTCCCATCAAACACTCCCGGGGTCAAACGCGGAGCGATTATTCCTCTACACGGTCCCAACAAAGACTCCCTGGGTCAGACACAGAGTGATTATTACTCTGCACGGTCCCATCAAACACTCCCGGGTTCAGACACAGAGTGATTATGCCTATACACGGTCCCATCAAACACTCCCGGGGTCAGAGACAGAGTGATTATTCCTCTACACGGTACCATCAAACACCCCCGTGGTCAGACACAGAGTGATTATTCCTCTACACCGTCCAATCAAACACTCTCGGTTTCAGACACAATGTGAATCTCCGTCCACACCGTCCCATCATACAGTCCCGTGGTCAGACACAGAGTGATTATTCATCTACACGGTCGCATCACACACTCCCGAGGTCAGACAAAGAGTGAATCTCCCTCCACACCGTGTCATCAGACGCTCACGGGGTCAGAACTAGAGTGATTATTCCTCTACACGGTCCCATCAAACAATCCCTGGGTCAGACAAAAAGTGAATCTCCCCCCACACCGTCCCATCACACACTCCCGGGGTCAGACACAGAGTGATTATTCCTCTACACGGTCCCATCAAACACTCCCGGGGACAGACACAGAGTGAATCTCCCTCCACACCGTCCCATCACACACTCCCGTGGTCAGACACAGAGAGATTATTCCTCTACACGGTCCCATCAAACACTCCCGGGATCAGACACAGAGTGAATCTCCATCCGCACCGTCCCATCAAACACTCCCGGGGTCAGACACAGAGTGATTATTCCTCTACACGGTCCCATCAAACACTCCCGGGATCAGACACAGAGTGAATCTCCCTCCACACCGTCCCATCACTCACTCCCGGGGTCAGACACAGAGTGTTTCTCCCTCTACATCGTCCCATCACACACTCCCGGCGTCAGACACAAAGTGAATCTCCCTCCACACCGTCCCATCACACACTACTAGGGTCAGACACAGAGTGAATCTCCCTCCAGACAGTCCCATCAAACACTCCCGGGGGTCAGACACAGAGGGATTATTCCTCTACACCGTCCCATCACATACTCCCGGGGTCAGGCTCTGAGTGAATCTCCCTCCACATCGTCCCATCAAACACTCCCGGGGGTCAGACACAGAGTGATTATTCCTCTACACGGTTCCATCATACACTCCCGGGGGTCAGACACAGAGTGATTATTCCTCTACACGGTCCCATCAACACTCCCGGGGTCAGACTCGGAGTGATTATTCCTCTACACAGTCCCATCAAACACCCCCGGGGTCAAACACAGAGTGAATCTCCCTCCACACCGTCCCATCGTACACTCACGGGGTCAGATATAGAGTGAATCTCCCTCCACATCGTCCCATCACACACTCCCGGCGTCAGACACAGAGTGAATCTCCTTCCACACCGTCCCATCACACACTACTAGGGTCAGACACAGAGTGAATCTCCCTCCACATCGTCCCATCAAACACTCCCGGGGGTCAGACACAGAGTGATTATTCCTCTACACGGTCCCATCAAACACTCCCGGGGGTCAGACACAGAGTGATTATTCCTCTAAACGGTCCCATCAACACTCCCGGGGGTCAGACACAGAGTGATTATTTCTCTACACGGTCCCATCAAACACTCCCGGGGTCAGACACAGAGTGAATCTCACTCTACGCCGCCCATTCCACACTCCCGGGGTCAGACACAGAGTGAATCTCCCTCCAGACCGTCCCATCACATACACCCGTGGTCAGACACAGAGTGATTATTCCTCTACACAGTCCCATCAAAATTCCCGGGGGTGAGACACAGAGTGATTATTCCTCTACACGGTCCCATCAAACACTCCCGGGGGTCAGACACAGAGTGACTTTCCCTCCACAACGTCCCATCATACTCTCCCGGGGTCAGACGCAGAGTGAATCTCCCTCCACACCGTCCCATCACACACATCCGGTGGCAGACGCAGAGTGAATCTCCCTCCTACCCGTCCCATCACACTCCCCCGAGTTCAGACACAGACTGAATCTCCCTCCACACCGTCCCATCACACACTCCCGGGGTCAGACACAGAGTGATTATTCCTCTATACGGTCCCGTCATACACTCCCGGGGATCAGACACAGAGTGAATCCCCCTCCACACCGTCCCATCGTACACTCACTGGGTCAGATATAGAGTGAATCTCCCTCCACATCGTCCCATCACACACTCCCGGCGTCAGACACAGAGTGAATCTCCTTCCACACCGTCCCATCACACACTACTAGGGTCAGAC